>NW_007251213.1:1146397-1162984 GCF_000164805.1 Carlito syrichta
GCTGCCCAGGCGGGTCTCGAACCCACGGGCTCAGGCAATCCACTCACCTCAGCCTCCCAAAGGCGCGGGATTACAGGCTGAGCCAGGAAAACATTTTAATTGTCATGATTTCTCATTCTGACAGTGCTTAAGTTGACTTACTTTTTCAATCACATGAAGTAGATAAAGCATATTTTTAAAAATAAAATTACACACATTTATTTCCAGATATAATTTTGGGAAATGAGCACCTAGGAGCCAGAGAGAGAATTATTAATATTATTTATTTTATCCTTAGGGCCACATATGCAGAGGGCAGAAGAGAACTAATTATGGCCAAGAAAGTTTCTTCCCTATGGACCTGGTGCAATAATGGAGCATCTGATTTCTTTCGGAAAGCAACCAACCAAAGAGGTTGAGTAGAAACCATTTTTTATTAGAGGTCTTGAAGGAATTACAGTGTTTTGGGTAGGGAACACAAAGAAAATTGAAACTAAGTTTTGTATATTGCAATTTAAAGTCTGCTTTAAATGATAAAGTAATAGAAATCTGATGATATGCAAAAGTGTTGCTATATATTTGTGGGAAAAAACTGAAGAAATTTTAATAGGACATAAAACCACCCAAATAATTTTAAATGGACAGAAAAAAATTCATTACTTAAAGAAAATAGTTAAGCTGGGCTCGGTGGCTCAGCCTGTAATCCCGCACCTTTGGGAGGCTGAGGTGAGTGGATTGCCTGAGCCCGCGGGGTCAAGACCCGCCTGGGCAGCGAGACCACATCTCTACAATAAATCAAAAAATCAGCCGGGCGTGGTAGTGCATGCCTGCAATTCCAGCTACTCGGAAGGCTGAGGCGGAAGGATCGCCGGAGCCCAGCAGGTCGAGGTTGGGTGGCCGGGAGCGGCCACTGCCCTCCAGTCTGGGCGACAGAGTGAGACTCCAACTCAAAGAAAAAAGATAAATAAATAATAGTTAATTTGTTTTATATCACTTAGGTAAAACTAAGAGAACTTAAATTCATTCAGCATATAGCCAATTAGTCTCAGTTTATCCACTTAAATTTGTAGCTCCCTCATTTAAAAAGAGAAACTAATACTTGACTTACTATGTAGCTCAAAGAGATTTCACATAAAATGAAGGATTATGATATTAATTCTAAAAACATGTCTCTTGATATTTGAGGGCAGTCTAAATATATGTGTAATGTGATACTTCGTGTACTACTATTACTTTCTCTCAACTACATCTATGAAACTGTAGTGAAAGCACATTTTGGTAACTGAACCTCTATGAATATTTAAAAATAATGAGCAGCTATTTTATTTTTTCTTTATTCATGAGTGACAGTTACATGGCAATTTGTATTATATTTTATTTTATGTATATTTGTTTTCTTTGTTCAAAAAACATGGCAATTTGTATTAATTTCCATAGATCCTGTTTTTCTGTTCCATTTTTGTATCATTGGTTACATTTTTATTTGTCATAACATTCTTGTTCTGTATAGTTGCTGAGCATTTAAAGCCATTTTCATTGTAATCTTCTACAGTACTCAGAAAATAATCGAGGAAAACATACACAGATGTGTTTTTTAAATATATATTTTTAAAATAAGACAGACATAATATTTGCTTATTGTACCATGGGATAAAACTTTCTTTTCTTCCTTACTTTCTGTCCATTCTGTTTTCCTTTCATTCCTTCCTTCCTTCTATTTATTTTATTTTATTTTATTTTATTTATTTTTTTGAGTTGGAGTCTCACTCTGTCACACAGACTGGAGTGCTGTGGCTGCCCCCAGCCACCGCAGCCTCGACCTGCTGGGCTCCAGCGACCCTGCCGCCTCAGCCTTCCAAGTAGCCAGAATTACAGGCATGTGCTACCACACCCGGCCTTGATTTTTTGATTTATTGTAGAGATGAGGTCTCGCCAAATTGCCCAGGTGGGTCTCGAACCCGTGGGCTCAGGCAATCCACTCACCTCAGCCTCCCAAAGGCGCGGGATTATGGGCTGAGCCACCCAGCCTTGTTTTGGAGTTTCTTTCAATGTGTTTGCCTATTTCATGATGAGTAATTTACATGAACCACCTGCCCACACTGCACTAAGTGTTCAGCAGTTTTTAACCAAAAACAGCATGCCTCTTGTGCCCCACCCTCCTTATTTACTGGATCTTGCCTCAAGTGACTTGTTTTTACTTGCCTGGTTGCAAAAAGTCTTCAAAAAGAAACATATTTAGCTGATGTGGAACTGGTGAAACAAAAAATGGTAGAAGTACTAAAAGGCATAAAAATTGATGAGTTCAAAAAGTTTTTTTAGCAACGGAAAAAGTGTCTTGATAGTTGTATTCCACCAAAGGACAGTATTTTGTAGGTGACAAAAGTTGAAACATGTAAGGTTAAACACACAATTTTTTCTAGATAAATTCCAGATTTTGGGGGATCCTCCCTCACATAGCAGAAGCAAAATCCTTTCTCCTCAAATTGTTTGCCTATGCACATGATAGACCAATGGTATAGATATGCATCCTACTATTTTGAAACAGTTTATTGCAGGCTATTCTTTCTGTATTCACAACTGTCATGGGCTGACTTGTGTCCCCCCACCCAACATATAAATACTCAGAATTTGACTCTATTTGAAGATGGAGCCTTTAAAGAGGCAATTAAGTTAAAATACTGCTTTTAGGGTGTGCTGTAATTAATATGGCTTATGAGACTAGGCAATTAGGATACAAACAACACAGAGGGTAGATCACGTGAGGACAGAGTGAGGAGGTGGATATCTGCAAGCCAAGGAAAGAGACCTCAAAAGAAACCAAACTTGTGCACATATGATTTCAAACTTCCATCCTCCAGGATTATGATAAAATACATTTCTGTTGTTTAAACTACCAAATCTGTTGTATTTTGTTTATGACAGCTTTACTAAACTAATGCAGCAGTTTAGATGTTTGTGCATTTCAAGGTTGTAATTTTAACATGCCCTTTCTTTTGTTCACTCTCTCTTGTGGCTGCATTCCTTTTAGGTTTTTATTGCCTTATGACTTCACCTACAATTTTATTGGTCTTGATGCTGCTCAAATGTTAGTTTCCATTCAAAATCTCTTTTTTAGTGACTGGGAGTCATACATAAACATGATTAATGGATACGTACTTGGTTGTTCTATGGGTTTTGCAAACTCAGTGTATTCTAAATGAATTCTTTCTTTTTTTCTACAAATCTGTGCATCTGCTCACAAATTTCCTATATTGGTAAGTGCAGTGTAATCTAGAGAGTAGATCAATCTAGAAACCTGAAAGTGCAATTTCTTGTGTCAATTGTTTAGTCTCTTAAGTACAATAATGCTATGTCTACTTGGACAAGTCCCCAGCTGCGATTATCATCAATAGATTCACAGTTATTCCTGAACTTCTACTTTCAAATAAAATTTAACTGGACACAGTAGCTCTTGCCTGTAAAACCAGCTGCTTGGGAGGCTGAAGTGAAAGAATTACTAGAGCCAAAGAGTTCCAGGCTGCTGTGAACTATGATTGTACCACTGTACTCAAGTCTTGGCAACAGGGTAAGACCCTGTCTCTAAAAGTAATAATAATAATAACATTAAGAATTATTTTTTTAAGTTTCATGAAAACAAGAAATCAACTATCAAGCAGCCAATCAAGCATCAAAGAAATAACTATTATGAGATTCATTAAGATTTTCTGGAATGTAAATATTAATATCAATATTACTAACATGTATATTATATTCACTTCCTACCCATAAAAATATTTTTAAAATTATTCAGGTGTTATTTATTTTCTTTCAGTATAGTTTTATATTTCTCTGCAAAAATTTCTTATTTTATTTATTATTATGCATTTTATACTTTACTTAAATTGACATGTATTAACATATATTTTCTAAATGACTATTTCTGATATGTAGAAATTCAATTCATGTTTGCATTTGCTTTATTTTTAATGTGGATATTTTGAGTCTTCTATATAAGAGATTATATAACCTACCAATATTCACACTTTTGGTTTTTCCATTAAAAACTTTATACTCACTGATTTTTCATTATGTACTGTACTATATCACTCATTAAAAAGTTGCTGTCGTGTTTTCTATTGTTCCAAATATTAATGAAATTCTTTCAGTACTTTACTGTGATGTTAACTGAAGGGTTTTATAGATGCCTTTCATTGTGCTAAAAAAGTTTCCTGCTCTCTTTGGTAACTAAAAATTTTTATCTTGACAGTATTTATTTTCCAAAAGCTATTTTCTGCTTCTATCAACCTGACAGTATGCAGCTAGTATTTCTTAATAGTACGTAGTGAATATAGGACATTTATTTTATAATATCAAATGTTACATTCTTAGAAATAATGTAAGGCTTTGATTACACGTGACTTACTGATATTAGACTAACTACGATTTTTAACCTAACTGATACTTTATGTGCTTTTAAGTTCATTTTGTTTTTATCTCAGGAGTTACAATTTATCAAAATCACACTTTTCTTGTAAAGGTATTTCAAGATTCATTACCCCATTAAATTCTCTGAAAAAAATTAATATGAAATTGTTTTATATTTGTGAAAACTGCTTCTCGTTTTGAAGTGATAAAGCACTTGAGAGAAACTAAAATCAAGCTCTAATATCTTCAGTTCAAATCTATGATGTTTTGAGAAAAAGAAATGTTTATACCTCAGATTTCTCATCAGCAAAATAACAATAATTTATTTTCTATTTACATGGTTATGTTCAGAATAATATACTTTACTGAACATAATGTACTTTAATATAATGATGTATGTTGGAATTCTCAGTACATTGTACTCAATAAATGTTATTGTTATGCATAACTATTATCTTGTATAATTAAGCTCTGGTGTATTTTAGCTACTAAACATTTTTAAATGATATGAATAGAGTCACTCATTTTTATCACTCTTTTATCATTTTTCCATTTAAATAGCAATATACTGGAAATATTGATTTCTAGTAAACTAGATAGGTAGGGACATAAAATATTTATACTATATATGTGTATAATATTTGTGTTTTCCTACAAGTATAGTCTAACACTTATATATTAATACTTATTTGGTTTTCTTTAATAGAATTTTATTTTCTTACTCTTTAAAAATTCTTCTCTCTTGTAACAAAAAGTATATATGTCTGTATATAATTACAGTTCCATATCATAATTGGGGTAAACAGCTGATAAATGAACTTCATCAGGTGTCAATCAAATATAAAAATTAAGATTATAAAACAAAGTTTAATTTCACAAAATTTTAACAGTAACTCTTTAACATCTGTATATGTATGAAATACAGAAGAAAATATGAAACTACATAAAAAAACATTAGCTGGAAGCAAAGTAACAAGATATTATTAAGTTTTTGTTTGTATCTACCTCATCACATTACCCATACAAACACAATTTTTACTTTTAAAGTGAAACATTTACAGTAAATAGATTCAAATACATTTTGGAAGTAGGATGAGCATTCATAAATAAATAAAGGTAATATACTATACTGACAGCAGGAGCTTCTCCATTCCTTGAAATGATAAATAAAAATAATAATAATAACCTGATATATTCCATTGCTTGAGGCTGTGGAGAACTACACAGCCTATCTCAAGGTATGTAACTATTTCTGACAACCTCAATTTTTAATTTTTTCTATGTACGAAAATGTAAGAAAAATTGCATTCAATGAACCTCCTACATTTTATGCTTACCATACATTGCACCCAAACCCAAAATTTGTAACTTCAAGCCTGAAGAAAATGGTGATCTTACAAGGAAAATATAAGCCTTAATTTCATTTTTTATGACTTGATTTCATTCATATGACTTCAATTCAGTTCAAAACGTATACACTGAGAAGAATTACATGTAGTAATTTGGAAACTAGATATAAAAATATGAAAATAAGGACTCTCTGTAGTCAAAAACCTTGCGAAAATTCTGACAATCATATAAATAAACAAAATGCATAAATACACAAAAGGTAATGGAAGTACACACCGGACAGAGTAGTATTGAGAAGGAGGAGGTGTACAGGGTTTTATTGTAAACGAGGTAAAGATTAAATGGGTTTTGAATGAATAAAAAAAAGTTAGTGTATTAATGTGATTTAGTATTCAAATCAGGAGGAGTTGCTTTTGGAATAATTTAAAATAATTACAATTACATTAACTTAAAAATATTCATTTACATAGCAATAATTTACTGTTATTAAGGAATCCGGGCTCAGTGGCTCAGCCTGTAATTTCATGCTTTGGGAGGCTGAGGTGAATGAATTGCCTGAGCCTGAGGGTTCGAGACCCGCCTGGGCAACTTGGCGAGAGTTCATCTCTACAACAAATTTTTAAAAAATCAGCTGGGTATGGTAGTGCGAGCCTGTAGTTCCAGCTACTTGGAAGGCTGAGGCAGAAGGCTCGCCGGAGCCCAGCAGGTCAAGGCTGCGGTGGCCGGCAGTGGTCACTGCACTCCAGTCTGGGTGACAGAGTGAGACTCCAACTCAAAATAAATAAATAAATTAATTAATTAATTAAAAAAGAAAACTATTGTCACATATGAAATTTGGTCATAAAATAACATGTATATGCATTATATAATATACCTATGCTTATTTATGTATATATGTACCCTAGAGTCAATTAAAATCATTTTAATATTAAGCATATCTAAATGGTATAGAAAAATTATTCTTGCACATATTTATACATATTTATATTGTTTTCAATTTCATAGACAAATTTGTGTTTAAAATCATATTAGTATTTCTTTTACTGGCATCATCACAAGAAAATATATTTTCCTTTCAACATGGATTCTGATTTTATCCTTTCTTTAGCCTTACCTCAATGTTTTTCTGAGTTGTTTTCCATAATTAATACATTTTTATTTCTTTTCACTTTAAATTTTAACGTATTTGTAGATCATTACAACTTTGAGAAAATACTTTTTAAAATATTTCTCTCAGGTGTTCAGTTACTGACAAATTCAGAACAAATTCAATTATATGGAGGATAGTTTCAATTCAAATATTTATATTTATGTGTATAAATATTTCAGCCTAAATATGTCAACTATTACTGAATTTTCCATTGATGTTAGCATTATTTTTAATTATACATACTCTAAAATTCCTCACATAAGTCATCTCTAGTTATAATTAATTTGAATGTTTAACAAAAGTAAGCCCTCTCAAATGTATCCCATTTCATACAGGACATAAATTTCCAATTTCAAATAGAAACTTTAGCTGGGCTTGGTGGCTCAGCCTGTAATCCCGCACCTTTGGGAGGCTGCGGTGAGTGGATTGCCTGAGCCCGCAGGTTCGAGACCCGCCTGGGCAGCGAGACCTCATCTCTACAATAAATCAAAAAATCATCCAGGCGTGGTAGCGCATGCCTGTAATTCCGGCTACTCGGAACGCTGAAGTGGAAGGATCGCTGGAGCCCAGCAGGCAAGGCTGTGGTGGCCGGGAGTGGCCACTGCACTCCAGTCTAGGTGACCGAGTGAGACTGCAACTCAAAAAAAATAAAAATAAAAAATAAATAAATAAAATAAAATAGAAACTTTATTAAAAGATTTTTTGCAAGTTTAACTGTAACTGTTCATACTAAATATCTCAAGTTTTTGGACTCTCATATTTTGTTTATAGTTCTCAATTTGCTATTTTATGGATAAATTTTAATTATCTCCTATTGGCATCAAAAATGAAAATTTATTAAATCTTTCAAGTCTGAAGTTTTTTGCACTGTATCCATTCAATAGTTTGAGAGATTCCCAACAGATTTTTTAAAAGATCTAACCAAAACATAAAGAGCACAGTTACATTAAAATGTAAATACTGTTACATATAAGGTTGCAAGATTTAGGAGGAAAAATAAGATACTCAGTTAAATATGAATCTTTTACAAAATATTTTTAATATAAGTATGACTTTTGCCATACTTAGGTCATATGCAAATTAAAGTGTATTTACTTTTTATCTAAAATTAAAATCTAACTATGCATGTCATATTTTATGCGATAACCCCAATTTACTTACCTATTTAATTAATTATTTAGCTGAAGTCTTACTCTGTCACCCAGGCTGGAGTGCTCATGGCCACCCCAGAGTCAATCTGCTGAACTCCAGGGATCCTTCCTCCTCAGCCTTCCAAGTAGCTGGAACTACAGGCATGCACTACCACACCCAGCTAATTTTTTATTTATTGTAAAGACGAGGTCTTGCCATGTTGCCCGGGCTGGTCTCAAACCCACAGGCTCAGGCAATCCACTCGCTTTGGCCTCCCTAAGTGCTGGGATTACAGGCTGAGTCACCGAGGCTGGCCTGATAACCCCAATTTTAGAACACTTTTTTTGAGTTGGAGTCTCACTCTGTCACCCAGACTGGAGTGCAGTGGCCGCTTCCGGCCACCGCAGCCTCGCCTGCTGGGCTCCTGCGATCCTTCCACCTCAGCCTTCCGAGTAGCCGGAATTACAGGCATGCGCTACCACACCCAGCTGATTTTTTTTTGATTTATTGTAGAGATGAGGTCTCGCTGCCCAGGCGGGTCTCGAACCCGCGGGCTCAGGCAATCCACTCACCTCAGCCTCCCAAAGGTGCGGGATTACAGGCTGAGCCACCGAGCCCGGCTACTTTTGTTCACTTTTACATTAACCCTTTAAAGATTCAGATATTTTAAAAATCCATGTGAAGATGGACAGGAAAGAAAGATAATGCATACCACCATGCAGAGTTATTTCTCAAAATACGTCTACTATCACTTTCATTACAGAAATTTTGTACTTTCTCCAAAGCAAGTACAGGGAAACGGCCTTCAACAGATCTGGCCCACTGTCTGTTTTAGTGCAGTTCAAGAGTTAAGAATGGTTTTATATTTTTGAATGATTTCACATTTTTACATTTATTTTGTGCCACATTTTTAGTTAACTACAGTTCAAAATACACTTGTAATAAGATATAGCCATGCTCACTTATGAATGTACTCCCCATGGCTGCATTCACTTCACAGTACAGAGCTGAGTAGTTACAAAGACCAAATGGTCTACTAAGCTCTCTACCGAAAAAGTTGGCCACCTCTGCTCCAAAGTGTGTATGAATATGTATGTGTATGTGGTGTGTTTGTGTGTGTGTGTGTGTGTGTGTGTGTGTGCGCGCGCGTGTGTGTGCGTGTATGTGTGTGTGTGTGTTTGTGTGGGCATGTGGTGTATATGTGCATATGTGAGTTTGGAAAACTAATTTCTATTTCAGATGGCAGAACATTTCACCTTAGTTTCATGCAATCATGTTTCTTAATTTAACATAACTTTTATTTACCACAATATGATTCTTATTTACCAATTTTTTTGTTTATTTTATCACTGCAAAAGACATTGCTTACAAATTAAAATATATTGAGTTTGAAATAATCATAAAAATTGTGTCCTGTATTATCCTTGATTTAAAAAAGCCAAAATTTCCCAACACCCTATTTAAATTTGTTTTGAATGAACAAAAATAATGGAATCAACTGCTATTGCTTGTGAGTTACTTAATTATAGTGATATGAAAGCAGAGTCATTAAATTATTTGTAAAGTTCTACTTTTAAGAGAACCAAAACATTTAAGATGGACAACACTTCCTAGTATGTGCATGGTAAATCAAGACTAATATACAAGTACAATCAATTTAAAAGTCTCTTTTAAAAAAAGTCTTATGTCAGAGAATAATAAATTATTACACCATTGACTGCATATATTTTTGTCATGGTAGAGTTATATTGTCAAATAAAAACAAATCCAGACTTAGATAAGGTGACATTTCATACAAAAAGACTATCACCATAAGGATATCCTAATTCAGGAACTGCAAATATCTCAGAATCACACTGTCAAAGGCTTTTCTTTCACACCAGTACTTAGTACCATAAAAGAGGTTTGGCAGATGAGTAATGTACCCAGACTGCATGATCATCTTTTGATACAGATATGTTCTACTCTAGTTAACTAAGTGTGGGGATTAGCTAAGAATGTACATTCCTTATTTTGATGCATTCTCTGGTTAACTAAGTATGGAAATTAGCTAAGAGTGTACATTCCTTATTTTGATGCATGCTCAGGAGCAGGGACAACCTAAAGTTCAGGGGCCCATTGGAAGGAGAGAAAACTTAATAGAATTTAGTCATGACAAAGTAAATGGACAATTGTGATCACCTGGTCAGTATTAAAAATTGAAAACAACTTCTTAAATAAATGTTATTTGTTCATTAGCATATGTGTGATTGCTGTTCTTTATCATGTTAAGATATTCCACATCAATGGTTGATTGTAAATTTTGGTGTGCTTTTTGGTAACTGTTGGGAGCCAGCCTTAGAGGCCCGCCTGATTGACAAAGTTCAGGTTCAATGAGGACCCCCGGCCACAAAGCAAGCCTGGGAAGCTGAGGTCCTTCTGTCTTCCACCTTTGCTGTTTGGTACGGCCGAAGAATTCTGTGCAGTCATGGAAGAAGAAAATGGCATGTTTATGTGAAGTACTCACAGCTAACCTGAGAATCTCATGGTTCATTTTTCCATTTCCCACTATGCTGCTTGGCCTTTTCTAACATATGCAAGGATTACACTCTGAAGCACATCGAGAATGCTTTCTTTCACTTGGTTATAAGTTACTAGATATTGCTTGAGTAAAAAATGATATAAGTATATTCACTCCATATTTGATTTAGAATTATGTAGTTTAATGTTTAGACATAGGTTTTTTAGAAACATAAGTTTATATTCAGTTCATTATGAATTCATTATAAGTTCTAACACTTATCTAGGAATTACGTAGGTGATTTATAATACTGTTTTCACAGATTTAGGATGAAGGTTTTTACTTAATTCAATAGTTAAAATTCTAAGTTAACGTTTATAGAGTGGGTTTTCACTGAACTCATAATATACTAATCAGACACTTTTATGATAAATTAACTAAAGACAGAAAGCAACCTTGGGAGCCTGGGAAACATCACTAAAAGCTTCTTTTGAGTTCTCTTTAGAAATAAGCACTGCAGGATAAGAGAAAAGTAACGAAGACACCTGGACAAGAGAGGCGATTACAAAGCTCTGAAGGTCATAGAAGCCCCGGAAGGAAAACTACTGCTACATGAAGAAATGTGCACTTGGAAACTTTCTCGAGACATTTCAAAGACTGAAATTCGGGACTTTGGACTAAAACTATCATTTTTGGCTTTATGAATAAGACTCATTGTCTGAATGTTTATAGAGTTCTTGGCTTGTTTGTTGCTAAGACCACTAGATGGTGGTAACTTTTAAAGGATATATACGTGAAGGAATTTTCTTTGTCTTGCCCCTTTACGAATGGTCTAAAAGTTTTCCATTGGCCAACATTAAACGTCATCTGTTCAGCAAGTAGGTGTCCGAGTATACTATTTTCATCTTTCGCCTATCCATCTCTCCTTCAGGAAACCTCACGACCCGGCAGCAGGGGCTGGATCCCAGCAGGGAACATTATTTCATTATTTATTCTTCATTCATTTTATTTGGTAATTATATATATATATGAAAAGAAAAACTAAAACTATTCAGACACAGATCATATACTTTTTTATGCAGAAAGTTTAAGATGATCTACTGACAGAATATGTATTAAACTTCCTTTACAAGGAAGTACTCAAAAAAGAGCTTTTAGCCAGAGACCAAGCCTTAGTTTACATTTCTCTTGTTTATTATTACCTTGCCCCTTTTGTCTTTTTTTTTTTTTTGGCTTACTTATCTCATGCAGTTTATATGGTAAAATAAAGTTGGTGAACAATTTTGTTTGAAAAGCAAAGATATCTATTTTGTTATGATAGAAAGGAAGTAACATAGAATACAAAGGATAACAGGAAGGCAAATGGATGCACTTTACATTGAAAAATTACTTGTTTACCCTCAGACCAAAACTGCTTCCAGATTATATGAATATTCAATAAATTTGCAACAGATACCTAAATGCAAATTGTGATTTCATTTTATCCAGTCTTCTTTTGATGGACAGCATGGTTTGGTCAATGTTTTTACTATTGTGAATAATGCTGCAATACACATGCTTTTTTCATAGAGTGATTTGAGTTCCTTCAAGTATAGTCCCAGTGGGGGGATTGTAGGGTCATATGAAAAGTTGATTTTTAGATCTTGTAGGAATTGCCAAACTGTTTTCCACAGAGGTTGTATTAGTTTTCACTCCCACCAACAGTGTAGAAGTGTTCTCTTTGTGCTGCATCCTCTCCAATATCTGTTGTTTTTTGAGTTATTTATGATGGTCACCTACAATGGAATTTAGGCAACCCTAAAGAAGGACAAAATTATGAAATTCACAGCAATTTGGATGGACTATAATACTGGGTGATGTATCACAGAAACAAAGAACTGTGTATCACATGTTCTCACTCATAAGCAGAACTTGAACAATTATTGTAACACTATAAGAAAGGGATTGGCAGTAGTGGGAAACTGCCAGGGAAGGGGGGCACACCTCATCAACAAGGGTACCTGCATAATGAGCATTTGTATACCTAATCCTGAATTGTACCCCACATCTTTAAAATAAAAAATAAAATAAAATGTGATTCTGTTTAGATAAGTGCATATGTATGTTTATTTGTACATGTAAGTATAAATTATGACAGTATTTAGGAACATCTTTCCACACATTTTGCTAATTTGCCCTTACATATTTGTAAGTTAAAAAATGACTGTAAGCACAAAGACTATATAAATACTTCCTTCAGTATCATTTGGATATATATTTCTTATAAATCATAAACTGTTGGTATATGAGGATTTAGATCTTATAAGCCTGGAGAGAGAAGACAAACAGGGAATATATTTCAAATTAAACAATGAGGTAGTTCTTGACTTGTTCTAATTAAGCCATGGATTTGCATTCATTTAACGCTGAACTTTCAATAATAGTCTGAAACAAAGACTCTAGATCAGTTTTTTTGCTTGTTTTAGCTGTATCACCAAGATAAATTATTAAAAATATTTCATAAAGAAAGAACAGTGGTGCTTCTTTTAGCTGTGGTTTCTATATGTTTGACATCTAAAATCAACATTTTGGATCAATTCAGTTTCTGTTATTTTTGCTTCATGGTAAAATCATGGTAACCTCAAATAACTAAAATTACTAGCAAAGTAAGACAGTTACTTATAAATTAGATCAACAAAAATAAAACTGCTTCAAAATCACATTAAGGTAGTGTTGAAGGCATTCAGACTCAACTTACCATAGCAAGTTACAAAGAATATAGCAACAATCCCTAACTTGTAGGTTAATGATTGTATTGGAATTTCTCCAGGCAGAGAAAAAATAAGTGCTTTTAAAAGAAAGATATGCAATTTGTCATGAACTGATACAGAAAAGGACTTCAGAGAGTAAATGATCACACATTTAATTGGATTTTGTGATAGTACACAGGTAGCTTACAATAACCCATCAATACATGGTACCTGGCACAAAAGTAACTCAAGGAAGTATTAATAGCAGCATTTAAGGGGAAGGCAGATTATATGATGCATTGATGAATCCAAGAAAAGTCAGAATTAAGGCAAGGGAAAAGCAATTCCACTGGCTATCAACAACAACAACAGAAAAAAAGAGAAAGAAAGAAGGAAAGAAGTTATTTAGGGTACTCACAGAAAAAGCAAAAGAAACAGATTATCAGTGAGCAGCTGAACACTAAAGAACAACTGCTGAAATATATTTTGTTTAACATAATGTGAAAAATTTTGTTATATGTTTGCCTTTATAAAACAAATAGAATTGAAACAAGAAGTGGTATATTACAAAAATTTTTATGAGTGTTTAAAAAAAGATTAGAAATAACAAATAATTTGAAGACTTTTTCACCTTTAATCAAGGAGAAATCTGGAGGAAATAAGGTAAAAATCATCAAAATCAAGGTATAATGAACATAATTCTGACTTCCGCAGTGAAAAACTGAAAAACCATTTACAATTTTACGGTATTTACAAATGCTTTTTCTTCATGTGAAAGCTCTCCAGAGAGCTGGAACATTGAACAAGAGAGCTATTTGTCAAACACTAAACCCCTTTCTGTACAAATCAAAACCCAACATTATTAATTATTATACTTAATCTATAAAGAAGTTATAGGTTAAAATGTAGTGACCATCAGTTTATACAATCACTGATACAAAATGAAAATGATTTAACATAAGTATTTTTTAGAGTGAAATACATAGAAGAATACATATAAATGGAATAGTCATTAGAGACCTTACTAATCTTTATAATAGCTAAAATTTATTGAGATTACTCTGTAATCGTGGCAGTAATTTCATATATAACTCCATGTTCAAACCATATTAATGTTATTAGACATATACAATTGTTGTGTGTATATGTGTATTTGCTCAAAATAAAAATTATGTGTTGAATTAAAATTTTATTGAAGTTCATAATAATTATAGATAATCATACTACTATTTAAGAATAACTATGACATTTAAGGAGAGTCAGATTTCTTTGTGTTAACCAACTGACATGGACTCAGGGGATATACAAAGAGATGATTTTTTAATGATAACAAGTAGCCTGTGGCATCAGTTACATAAACTCAACCAGGTAAATGGACAGACAGAAAAGAAGACTAAGAGGCAAAGAACCCAGCAAGTACCCATTTGGTATTCTAGTGAGCAGTGTCTCCACTGAGCACTTGCCTCTGGTGAGCTATCAATTGTATTGCTGCAGCTGGAATCTCCCAAAGCCACTGTGAATAATTGATCAGCCTACCCTGAGGCCTTGTTTCATAACCTCCAGATAGAAGGCATTTGCATCCTGTGTACCTGAAACATTGATTATCTCCGCTATGCAAACAACTATACTCATGTGTCCAATAATCAGAATTATCTTTCATCACACAGTCTTCTAAAAATGTTCCTAGCATACATATGGTAATTATGTCTGATACAACTAATTATGCCTCATACACATTTGTCCTTCCCAGAGGAAATAACTTCAATTCTCACCAATTATAACTTTAAGACTTATGACTCTGAATCCTAGTCTTTCCATCTTAAGTTTTATAATTAATCACATGTTATTCTGAAACTTGTAAACATAACCATAAAGAGAAATAAAATTATATTTTAAAATAGTAAACACACAACTATTTCAGCTCTCATTTCTGTCTAAACTCTTTGAGTAAGTTAATTTCTCTGAAATTCATTCTTTGTTTTATTTTATTTTTACTATTGCCACTTCCCACCAAGATTCTTGACCTGATGAGGTTATACCATCATTCCCAAGGGATTTCAGCCATTGGTGTTTCTGCCCATGAGATTACAAAGCTTTCATTTGTCTTCTACAAGAGGTATGCTATTGTGAAGATGTTAGTGTCCCGAGAACCTTCTGGTTTTCATTTTATTCTTCAATGTCCCTGTTGTATAAGAAACAACCCATTTCCACGTGAATGTCGAGACCTATGTCACACCAGCCACCATTGTAAAACATTTGTTTTCTGTTTACCCAACCATCTCCTAAAGAGACCAAAATATGTGAATGGTCACTTCAGATTACTAAGAAGTGAGACCATGACTCTAACTCTTTCTTATGCAATATATTTCTTTGGTACTAAATCACTTAAATCATTGGGGCCTATAGTTGTTGATACAGGAAGTAAACCACAGCTCATTTATAATTCTAAGTTCCACTCAATGTCAACCATTATTTCTTAACCAAAAGATCTGACTCTGAGAAAAATGAAATCACGTATTTCTCACTGGTTTTGAAAGTACAATCCATCCTACAGGAGAACACCGCGTATTTGCGATCACATGCTTGCATGGTGTTCTTTCCATGCTTGAACCATAACCTATCCTTCACTAGGCTACTGCATTATTTATTAGCCCACTTGTTTGAATGTTCACAAATATGTGAGTCACTGCACTGATCAATGAGTCAAATTAAAAGAACATTGTCAGAATCCTGAAAGTAGTCTTTGTTCCCACCTCAGAACACTAACCTGAATATTTTTAATAAGCGTCAATATTTTAGTGCTTGTTTTCAATTATTTTCTTCACACTTAATATATTTTCATGGTTTTGAAGGAAAGACCAGCATCTTTCTCTGATAATTGCTAACTCCTTCTTCTGGCTTTACTGTCTCTAAATGTATTTGTATTTTATAAAATTTTCTATGAATGGAATTCTTATAATAATTTTTGTATTGTTCTAATTTATTGCTATTTTTTTTTTAACTAAACAAAGTCCAGCAAAGGAAGAAAACAAACATGCATACTCAGATATGCTTCTGTTTCATATAATCATTTTTTATTTTTAATATTTTTTAATTGTGAAATTTATGGGGTATCTAAGATATTTTGTTACATGTAAATAATGCATAGTAATCAAGTCATGATATTCATGTCCATGATCCAAGTACAATATATTTTTGTCAAGTATAGTCATCCATCCTACTTTATTATCAAACATTGGATTTATTCTATCTTACTGTATATATATTATGTATAAAATTCATCTTACAGCCGGGCTCGGTGGCTCAGTCTGTAATCCCGCGCCTTTGGGAGGCTGAGGCGAGTG
>NW_007251213.1:1163244-1189938 GCF_000164805.1 Carlito syrichta
GGAGCGGCCACTGCACTCCAGACTGGGCGACAGAGTGAGACTCCAACTCAAAGAAAAAAAAAAAATCATCTTGCTTTCCTCTTTTTAAGCTGTGTCAAATTAGTGTTTTTTCTTATTGTTTTTTAGTTTCTATGTGTCTAGTTTTGCATCTTTTCTATTTTTTCCCTTATTCACAGTCTGATAGAAGAAAGTAATCAAAGAGTATGATACATTTGTGTTTCAAGTCATTTAGAGTGGTATACTACTGCTGGTTGTGTAATCCTAACAAAAGCGTATCCAAGAGTTTCTTATTCTAAATATTTACAGTTGAACACTTTCTGAATTGCTTATATAATAAAGCATGATTGACATTGGTGAATACAGTAATGAGCATTTTGAGAACATTTGAAAGATATGTGTTGTTTAAACATTTTTGAGATGATTATGAAAGAAAGTGACCTTTTCTTTCTGACTATACCTGTGGCACGATTCTTTGCAGAGAGAGAGGAGACACCGAGGCTTCTTTGCCAGGAAGCAGCATTTATTTGTGCTGGCACTGGTCCAGCGGATTCATGTCCAAATGCTGAGCCCCAAATGAAGCGAGACGTTGCCTTATATTATATTTTAGCCCCTTTGTCTCCCTTCTATGACAACCTACATTTTGGATTGGGTATTTTATGGAACAGGGTTCAACTGGGTTACTCATGTGCAATTAGCCATTGACTACTCCATGTCATTTCTCTAGTCTTTTTTCATTCTGGGCAGGCCCTTATCTCGTTGTTTTCGCAGGGTCCCTACCTCATGCCCTTGCGCTGTCTTTGTTCTTGTCAAAGGTATAATTAGAATATATAAACAGTATGAGTTTGTTGATATAATTAAGAGACATGATGCTTATCAAATGGAAAAACTGGAAATAAGACTACTGTTTTTGAAAATTGATCATGTGTCATCCAACAAAATTAATATAAAAGTGTAGTGATTAATTATACTGTCGCTGATTTTTTTAAATGCAAAACGTGTACTAAACTCCAAGATTAACAAGTCACTACTTTAGTCAAAAATATTTGGAATTTTAAGTGAGGAGAGAACGAGAGGCTTTGAAAGAAGCTGCCACTCTGGGTGTGAGACTTACTCAGGTGTGGCTTATTACCAGGAAGCAACTCAGCAATCTAAGAAATACAAGTGATGGCAACTGTAGAAAAAAGCAGTGACGTCAATTATAAAATTAAAATGCTAAAATGTTTTTAATATGATTCCTTATGCTATTTAATCCTTATATTTTGCTCTCAAATATTTTGATTAATAGAACTTTGAATTGCAGTACTACTTTTTTTTGCTATTTTAAGTTCAAACACTAGATGTTAGAAAATAAGTTTCTGACACATTGAAAACACAAGTTGGCTCAGCCTGTAATCCCAGCACCCAGCACTTTTGGAGGTCGAGGCAAGTGGATTGCTTGAGCCCACGGGTTCGAAACCAACCCATTTAGGTTGGCGAGATCTCATCTCTACGATAAATGAAACTTTAGTCAGACATGGTAGTGCACGCCTGTAGTTCCGGCTACTTGGAAGCCTGAGGCAGAAGGATCACCGGAGCCCAGCAGGTTGACACTGTGGTGGCCAGTAGTATGCCACTGCACTCCAGCCTGGGCCACAGAGTGAGACTCCAACTCAAAAAAAAAGAAAGGAAGGAAGGAAGGAAGGAAGGAAGGAAGGAAGGAAGGAAGGAAGGAAGGAAGGAAGGAAGGAAGGAAGGAAGGAAACAAAAGTTTTTAATTTCTTCATTTGAACTACATCAATTCTAAGGTCATTTCCATCAATAATTTTTTTATTGATTGTTTTCTCTCAATCTTGAATTCTTCTTGTATTTATGATATAAATTTTAAAAAGATTGTTTAGGAATATTTATTTCTTGTGAGTTTAATCACAAACTGATAAAATGCAGAAAGATTATAATAAAGTATAGTTTTGTTCTGTTTTATTTTTGTTTTTATTTTGTCCAGTCATGAGTATCTGCTTTCTTTTAATTCTTTTTTTCTTTTTTTTTTTTTTTTTTTTGAGTTGGAGTCTCACTCTGTTGCCCGGCCTGGAGTGCAGTGGCTGTTCCTGGCCTCCGCAGCCTCGACCTGCTGGGCTCCGGCGATCCTTCCGCCTCAGCCTTCCAAGTAGCCGGAATTACAGGCATGCGCTACCACGCCCGGCTGATTTTTTGATTTATTGTAGAGATGAGGTCTCGCTGCTCCAGGCGGGTCTCGAACCCACGGGCTCAGGCAATCCACTCATCTCAGCCTCCCAAAGGCACGGGATTACAGGCTGAGCCACCGAGCCCGGCTCTTTTAATTCTTTAAATCCTAAACACCAGTGAAATAAAGGTTTGCTTATTTCTCATGCATAAGTGTGCTTTAGTCATGTTTTATTATTTATCACAACAATCTAAAAGTTTAAAATCAACCCAAAACTGTGATTACTTCCTCTTATTACATCTACATAAAAGAATGAGATTTACTAAGAAAACTTATTTAGAAAGGTTATTGTTTAGATATCTCTAGGGGTAGATATTCCACGGTTTAAAATTAGAGAAGTAATATTGTCTATTTTAGTAGTAAATTTGAATTTTTATTACCCATATATTCTGGAAATAAAAGATTGAACTATATCAGTGGTTTTAAAAACAAAACAATTTTATATTACTTTTAAAAATAAACTTTTAGTTTTTAAGTCAGGAAAAATGTTAGCATTTACTGCCTAATTAGTGCTAGCCACGTAATCTTTATTGCATACATTCTGTCAATATATTTTAACATTTTTAGATTCTCTTTGTGTTATTTTAAATATTTTTCTCTTTTCCATTATGCAAATAATATTATCTCTCAGTAAGGAAATAGAAAACTAGAGAAAAGGAGTTATTTTTTTCTATGTGTAGTTTTACATAATTGCAAAAATGCATGATAAATACATTTATAACCTTAATTACTTTTAGCAAATATTAAAACATAAGAATTTGTATTTATTTTCTCCAATATCATTGGCCATTCACTCTCAGTTTACTTTGTAGATTATTTCTTTTCTTCTTAATGACCAATATTGGAGAACCCCTGCTTACACATACTTGCATCATTTAATCTAGTTTTAAAGATTTTAATTTAATCAAGCACAAAAAAACCCCTCTTTGCCTATAATCTCTCTCTTGAGTTCTGTTCATCATCTCCAACTGAATATATAACAGCAAGTCTCACATTACTTCTCTTTCTTTCTTCCCCATTTCTTTAAATAACACCATTGTGCTGTTCAGACCAGAAATAGATTGTCAGATTCCTCTCTTTGTCTCATTTCCCATAACCTGTTCTCCAATAAAGTTTACAGTTTCTACATTCAAAATCTCCTGTTCCAACACTTCTCAAGATTTCAAATGCTACAGTAGCTTCCAAACTAGTCTACTCTAATTTTTGTCCTGCTATCTGCTACCTACTCCCTGTAGAACGTTCATAAAATCTTACAAACAACAATAATAGTGGCAAGAATATTATATTATATAAATTATTAGGTTTTGTAATATAATATAATATATATTTCACTTAATCGTGACCAAAACCATATGAGATTCATACAATCATATTATTCCCATAATGGGTTTGAAAATAGATCAGTAATACATTTATTATTGTATATTCATGCTATCTAAGCAAGATCAAGTCTCAGTTTACATTTTATAGTGCATAGATAATACAGAAATAACTCATAGGTATTAAAAAGAACACAATCCGTAATAGAGTTCTAAAGTAAAATTTATTAAATTTGTTTTTGTCATTATTTTAAGAAAAATTGTAATTGTATGTGTAGGCTTTGTTTTTAGGATAATATAAGCTATGACTACAATATATAGCACATTATTAAGGTATAAAAAGTCATGAATCATTTTACAACTTTTCAATAAACAGCTAAACTTAAATTGATATATCTTATTTTTTGAATCTTTAATAATCAATGTTATTTATATTTTAACTTAATTATAATCAGTAGTGATATTGGATATTATTTTATACATGGCTGTATATATGTTTCTATAATTGATATATTTGTTACACATGTGTGTATTTTATTTTTTAAATTTTGCATTCATACACCTTGTAGATTATGTGCTCAGATATTTTCACTCTGATGTAAATTATCTTTTATTTGTTGTATATATTAAACATTAGTATACCTGCTAAAAATTCTGTCATTTATTTGTCATCATATTTTATTTTACTATTTATTTATTTTTCTTTTAATTGGAGTCTCAGTCTGTTGCCCAGGTTAGAGTGCAGTGGCACAATCATGGCACAATGAAACCTGGATCTCCTGGGTTCAGGCAATCCTTCTGCCTCAGCCTCCAGAGTAGCTGGGACTACAAATATGTTTCACCATCCCTGACAATTTTTTGATTTTTTGTATAGACAAGATCTTTCTATGTTGCATAGGCTGATCTCAAACTCTGGTTCAACACACACACACACACACACACACACACACACACACACACACACACACACCACTCATGCACCTAATCACACACATAAAGTTTATGATGGAAAAGCATTAGGAGTCCAGGAACAGAATAATATGTTAGTAACTTCAAAATATTCCTTACGTTCTGTGCTCATGTAACTACACTGCATTGAATTAATATTGAAAATGAAGGAAGAACTTTCAGAATCAACCTGATCAGAACTGTGGGAAATAGTCAAAGGTTAACAGCAAGCCAGAGAACACCTAAACACACAAAAAAGCAACTTAAAACCAGTAGAAAATTTTTGTGGTGTTTACACTGCCTTTGTCCCACTTGATTGGCTCTGTCTTGAAAATGGCAGTTCACATTTCTAGTATGAGACCCTGATCTCTGGTTCTGGAACACAGCAGAACTTGAGCAGAAACTGTGTCTGTCTGTTTTAACCTATTTATGTACTGCCTGAAGGACTAGTATAAACTGAAAAATCTCTGTTTCACTTAATCTGAAACTCCCTCAGGACAGAAAAGTAGTGGTGAACCTTCTTCAAAAACATTGAGAAACACACACACACACACACACACACACACACACACACACACACACACACACAGCTGCATGTAGCAAGATTACAGATGAGATATACAATAAAATAAATAGCCTAGGAGATAAAACTGGAAAAAATTAAAACATACGGAACACAAATAGCAAAATTTCAGAAGTAATTCGTTATTACTAATAACTTAAGTGTAAATGGATTAATTTTTTTCAATTAAAAGGCAAAAATTGACAAAATGAGTTAGAGTAATAAAAAATTAAAAAATAATCCGAATATATACTGTCTACAAGAGTCTTATTTTAAATAAGGTTAAAAATGAAAGAATGGAAAAAAATTCCATGAAAATAGCAACCAAAAGAGAGTTGAGTAATTGTATGATGTCAGATAAAATCAACTTTATCTCAAAACTATTGTAAGAGAAAATAATGGCATTCTATGATGACAAAAGAGTCAATTCATCAACAAAATATTCCAATTCCAAAAATATATGCAACCAACAGAGCCCCCAAATCTATGAATTAAAAAAATGGAATATTTGATGGGCAGCATAGACTGTTTATCATGATAGTAGAAGACTAATATCCCACTTTCAATAATAGATAGAACAACCAAACAGAACATCAATCAGAAAATAGAGGACTTCAAGAATACTATAATCCAATGATATATAACATGCAAAAATATAACACTCTACAACACCAGCAAAATGTATATTTTGTTTTTCAAGGCACACAGAAACATTCTTCAAGATGGTCTGTATGGTAAACCACAAAATAAGCCTCAATACATTTAATAAGACTAAAATAGTACAAATTATCTTTTCTGAATTGAAGCTGGAAGTCAACAGAAGAAAATTTTAAAGATCACAGAAATAAAAACTCACAAATTATAAAAGTGGTTACACACTCTTTAACAAGAATGTATCAAAGAAGAAACCACAGCGGAAAATCTTAGACATGAATAAAAATGAAAGCATAACGAATTGAAATGCATGGGTTGCTGCACAGTGAGTGCTCAGAGGAAATGATATAGCATTAAATAGCCACATCAGAAAAAGAAGAAAGATAACAAATCAACTACCTACTTTTAACACTTGGAGAAGCTAAAGAATACCAGATTAAACCCAAAGGTAGCATAAGGAAGGAAATTATAATAATTAGAGGAGAAATATTTAAAATAGAGCAGAAAAACAATAAAAAGTATCAAAGAAGCAAAAAGTTGTTTTTTTAGAAAAATGTCAACACAATTGACAAAACTTTAGCAAGATTAACAAAAAATGTAGGGAGAAGAAAAATAAAAGAATTCTATGAATAATTGCACACCAACAAAATAGATAGACTCTATTAAATTAATAAATTCCTACAAACATACAAATTACCTAAACTGACTCAAAAAGAAACAGAAAAACTGAATAGATCTCTAAAAATTAAGAAATTAGATTAAAAAAAATTCTAAAAAAAAAAAAAAGGGTCCAGCACCAGACAGCTTTATTGGTTAATAATTTCAAACACTTAAAGAAACGTTAATACCAATTCTTCCTAAATTATTCTAAAACATTGACGATCAATGAACATTTTTTAAAAAACATTCTATGAAGGCATTATTATCCTGATACAAAGCCAGATAAAGAAATCACATAAAAAAATAAAACTTACAGACCAATATATCTTATGAATATAGATGCAAAAATTCTCATCAAAATACTACTGAACCAAGCTCAACAGTAGATTAAAGGTTTACACACTATTACAAAGTGGAACTTATCCCAAGAATGCAAGTGGTTCAGTATAAGAATATCGATCAATATAATACAGTAATTAATGGAATTAATAAATAAAAAGTTATCATCTTAATTGACATATTTGGAAAAATGTAACTCCTTTCAAAATCAAAACAGAAAACTAAGAATAAAAAGAAACTTCTCAACATGATAAAGGATTCAATCAACATTAATTAAATACCTGTTTCAGGTATTGGGTTTAGTGCTCTTGATAAATATGGTGACAATGATTTACATATACTATAGGTAGATTACTATCTAGCTATCCAGAAATACAGAGATATAAAAATAATTATATAAATGCATATTATACATAGATATTCCTAAAAGTAAAATAAATGAAGAAATTATATGAGTGAATTATGATAGCCACTACTGTTAAAATAAATGAAAAAAAAATAGAAAGTAAGCCGGGCTCGGTGACTCAGTCTGTAATCCCGCGCCTTTGGGAGGCTGAGGTGAGTGGATCGCCTGAGCCCGTGGGTTCGAGACCCGCCTGGGCAGCGAGACCTCATCTCTACAATAAATCAAAAATCAGCCGGGCGTGGTAGCGCATGCCTGTAATTCCTGCTACTTGGAAGGCTGAGGTGGAAGGATCGCCAGAGCCCAGCAGGTCGAGGCTGTGGTGGCCGGGAGCGGCCACTGCACTCCAGTCTGGGTGACTGAGTGAGACTCCAACTCAAAAAAAAAAAATAGAAAGTACAGAAATAGATAAAAGGACAATCCTAATTTAGTACATTATAAAAGTGACTTTTCAAAGAGTGAAGGGAAGATGTATTATTCAGTCAGTTTTAATGAAACACATATTGCTATAAGGAACAATAAAAAAGTATCTCTTCTTTATCACTTGTGCCCAGATTAATAGGCATGTCCCTTATATGTCTGCTTACAAAATTCTAAAATATTTTAATGTCTATATTGAATAAATCTTCATTCTATTTTGCTATAAAAGTTGCTTCTATTGCTGAACCATAAATGACTTAGCCTTATCTCAGCAATCCTCCACCCACTGTCGCCCATACAGACCACTGAATGTCTCAATAATAATTTCATTCACCCCATAAGACCAGAAGTTAACACCAGACTGCCTCTGGCTTATCTGTTGCTGTCATAGAAGGCAAAATGAAGGTGTTATTCTCACTTTACCTCAGAAGGAAAAGGCAGGCAAGAACTTCCCTTTGACTTTGGTATTATCCTCATTTATCTAATGTTAACCCCTCAGTAGCACAATTTCCAGAGAATAACAAATAAACATGAACTGGGAATAGTTAAAAATTTTTATTTTTAGAATACGAAACTAAGAAGTAAACACAGTCAAAATGCTTTTGTCTTAATTCTTCTATCCCCTTTCTTATTGAGAATACCTTAGCCTGGAAAAATAGAATGGGCTTTTTTTTACAGTCATGTTATTATATAGTCTTATATCACATGAAAACTGTAGAATGGAAAACCCTCTATTCAGTTCATAACTTGAAAAGAAATGATATTTTTTCACAAATTCTATGTAAAAAATAATTTGTGGGAAAATACACATAACAAAATTTATCATCATAACCCATTTTATTTTATTTATTTTTGAGACAGAGTCTTGCTCTGTCAGCCAGGATAGAATGCAGTGGCATGATCATTTGCTTACTGCAGCCTTGAACTCCTAGGCTCATGCAATCCTCTTGCCTCAGCCTACCAAACAGCTGGGACTACAGGCACAAATCACCACACTTGACTATTTTTAAAAACATATTTATTGTGGAAATGTTGCCTCGGTATGTTGACAACGCTGGTCTTGAACTTCTCGCCTCAAGTGATTCTCCTATCTTGACCTCCCAAAAGCCTGAGATTACAGGCAAGAATTTCCATGAGCAATCTTTTTCTTAAATGTGCAGTTAAATCATGTTAAGTATATTTACATTATTGTGAAATCATCTCCAGAACTTTTTTATCTTGCAAAACTGATACTCTATACTTAATAAATAACAACTTGACATTTCTCTCTCTTCTCCAGACCTTGGCAGCCACCATTTAATTTTCTATTTCTACTCATCTGACTACTTCAGATACATCACATAAGTGGAATCATACGGTATGTGTCTTTTTGTGACCAGCTTGTTACTCTTGCCATAAGAACTTCAAGGTTCAACCATGTTGTAATATGTGTCAAAATTTTTTCAATTTTAATGTTGAATTTAGTTGCATCATACTACTTACCACATTGCAGGTAGTGTATCCATTCACCTGTTGATGCATACTAGCTGTTTCCAACTCTTAGTTATTGTGAATATTACTGTTGTGAACAAGGTATGCAAATATATCTCAGAGTCTCTGAAGTGGAATTTCTAGATCTTTACTAATTTTATTTTTACTGTGTTGAGGAACAGCAGCACTGTTTTCCACAGCAGCTGTATCATTGTACATGAGCACAAATAGTGCACAAGGTTCTACTTTCCCCAAATCTTCATCAACACTATGCTGTTTTCTTTTATTTTGATAGTGGTCATCCTAAGGGAGGTGGGGTGATATTTATTTGTGATTGTTGCTTATATTTCCTTGAAGATTAGTGAGGTTGAACACCTTATCACATGATTGTTGGAAATTGTATATGATCTTTGCACAAATATGTATTTAAATATTTTGTGATTTTAAATTGGGTTGATTTTGTTGGTAAGTTGCAAAAGTTTTAAAATGTATTTTGCACATTAACTGCTGGTAAAAGATAAAGATCTAGCCTCATTCTTCTGTATGTATTCATATCCTTTGCCTATTGTTGATTGGGTTATTTGTGTTTTTCCTATTGAGTTGTGTACATTTTCAAATTTCTATTTCAATAGCAATTAAGATAATGTATTTAGAGTGTGGGATTCTAGGTATTCCAATACACAGAAAAAACAATTGAAAGCAACAATTAATGTAAAACAAATAATTTCTTTTTTTAAAAGAGTTAAAAAAACAAAACAGGCTAGAACTCTATTTTATTTTATTTTAAAAATGTGGGATACAATTCAGGATTAGGTATACAAGTAGTCATTGGACAGGTAAAGTTTGGGCCCCCATTTGATAGACAAGAACTTTATTTTTTTGACTTTTAAATTTTTTTATTTTTAAATTGTGGGGTACAGTTCAGCGTTGGGTACTCAAATATTCACCATGCAGGTACCCACAAATGATTTCGACGGAAAAAGATAAAATGGTTAATTGTTTAAAGTAAAGATGAAATAACAGTAATCTAGAGAAAACAGTCAGAGAAAGAACAGATTAACAATATAAGATTTTTTTAAGTATACTATTACAAATAACTGAAAATCATCATATAAAGTTTTTGAACAAGTTCGCAAGTACATATGACATTTAGTTGAAATAAGTAATTTATTTTAAGAAAGACTGAATCCAGTGAAAGGAATAATGTCAAAAATTAGCAATCAAATTTAAAATAATATTTATTTTAAATTACTTTGTAAA
This sequence comes from Carlito syrichta, assembly GCF_000164805.1. Lineage (NCBI taxonomy): Eukaryota > Metazoa > Chordata > Mammalia > Primates > Tarsiidae > Carlito > Carlito syrichta. Next base: position 1,173,501 of record NW_007251213.1, read on the forward strand.
CAAATATAAAGTCCTAGATGGTGTCGCTGATTATATCACTTAAGAAAGAAATAATTCTGAACTTCTCAAACGATGGAACATTTTTTACATAATTTTATAAGGCCAAAATTACCTTAAAAACTGTTAAAACACTATAAAAATGAATATAACAATATGTCTACCTTATCCCTGTGGATACTAAACTGAAAATTAGTAAATTGACGCCAGCATTATATTAAAAAATGTGTGTATTCCTGAATTGAAATGTTATTTTAACATTCAAAATAGCAAATATAATTCATTCTGTTAATTTAAGAAAGAAAAATCATATGACCATGTAGAAAATAAAAGAAAAATCACTGAAAAATACTTAAAATACATAGATTATTAAGCAATAATAATAATAAAGAGGAATAGAATGCTTAAATTATTAAGGAATAGTTTCAAAATATACACAGAGCATCTCATATATGTAATTAAGTATTATTGATAAGTTTTTCTTATAGATTAGAAACAAAAATGCCTCTATCACCATTTTTTCACTAAACATTAAACTGGATGCATTAGCATTAAAAATATTTTTTAAATCCATTAATATAAATATAAAGGACAAAATAAGAGAATATTATTTTTGAATACATTATCTGTAGAGTGAATAACATTAAATTTTAGAATAAGTAAATTGATAAATATTGCCAGATTGCCAAATTTTAGAATAAGTAAATTGATAAATATTGTCAGATCAAAATTAATAACACCATATATACCTATGTTAGCAACAAACAAGCAAAAGTGAAATTAAGAAGTGTGCTACTTATAGTCACTTCAAAACTCAAATAACACCACGGGAAGATTTCAAGATATTTTACTCAGTCTGATACAATGTACACTGTACAGTATTATAGAAACTTATATAATAGTTAGAGAGGACTACCCTCCTTATATATTGACAGATCAATATTTTAAAAAACTATTACTGAAATTGATATAGAAATAGTTCAATCCCAGTTTTAATGTCATAAATGTATTTTATTTTGACAAGCAGAATCATTGTGGAAATTATAAATGAGAAAAAAAAGTAGTCAAAACTAATTTTAAGAAAAAGAAAACCTCTGAAAGATTCACACTTCAGAAGTTAAAATTTATCATCAATATAAAATAATGTTATATAGAAAATAATAGTTCAGAGATGAATATACACAGATATTGTCAATATATTTTCTGATCAATATGATACTGTAGTATCATAGCAAAAAATATCTCTCTTTTTAATAATTGGTTCGGAGTAAAATGGATATTCAGATACAATAATACATTTAACTCTTTTTCAGATAAATTTTAGATTTTAAAAAATGTGTAAAATTATAAGCCTATTTGAGAAAGATGGATTCCTTTATTTCATTCAGTTAGGCGGTAGATTCATAAAAAGAAAATAAAAACAATACCATCAGAAAAAGTCAATTAAATACTATTAAAGTGAGAAGTCAATTTCTTTTTTTTTTTTTTTAACTTTTTTATTTTAAAGATGTGGGGTTCAATTCAGGGTAAGGTATACAAATATTCATTTTCTCAGTATATTCAGCATAGTACATTAGTCAAAGAAACTGAAATTTCACACTACATGTCACCTTTTTGTTATTTACTAACTCATGCATGTTCTTTCTTCACTTTGTTCAATCAGATAAAACTTGTAAAAATTGAACATGAACGTAAACACAAGTTGAACATGAGCATACAGTACAAACCCAATATAAACAACAAAAATTAAAATGCCAACTTTAGGCCATTCAAGATACCTTTCAAGCAAAACAAAACTATAAAACCTATTAAAAATCAGTGTCTTTCAGTTTTTCTTCAGCAGAAAATTTAGAATCCAAAGAGCTCTCTCGTTTTTATTTTGTCAACTCAGTTTTAACTTACTGGTTGTATTTAAATGTCTCAGAACAGTCAGATTAGCAGTAATAAGAGCAGATCTTTTATTAATATTAGGCACAGCTCCTTTACCATGAGTAGATTTGTAGTTGATATCTGCTATTTTTGTTTATGATTTTCTGGTAACAGCTGTAACACATCACGTGTGTCTTATGGCACTTCCAATTACATAAATCCACTTACTTTGTATGTTAATATTTATGCGCACATAAGTTTCTACATGTTTATAGGGTACATGTGGATATTTTAATACAAGCACACAATCTATAATGATCAAATCTGTATAATTGGGATATCCATTCACCTCAAACATTTATCATTCCATTATGTTGGACACATTCCAAATCTGCTTTTCTAGTTATTTTTAAATCTACAATAATTTATTGTTAACTATAGTTGCCCAATTGTGCCACCGAACACTAGATCTTTTTTTTTTTTTTTTTTTTTTTTTGAGTTGAAGTCTCACTGTGTCGCCCAGACTGGAGTGCAGTGGCCGCTTCCCGCCACCGACCCTCGACCTGCTGGGCTCCGGCGATCCTTCCGCCTCAGCCTTCCGAGTAACCGGAATTACAGGCATGCGCTACCACGCCCAGCCGATTTTTTGATTTTATTGTGGAGATGAGGTCTCGCTGCCCAGGCGGGTCTCGAACCTGCGGGCTCAGGCAATCCACTCACCTCAACCTCCCAAAGGCGCGGGATTACAGGCTGAGCCACCGAGCCCGGCTCAAACACTAGATCTTATTCCTTCTATCGAAGTGGATTTTTGTACCTATTATCCCCTTTTTATCTCTATTCCCCACTACCATTTTGCCTTTGGTAGCCACAATACTACTGACTACCCCCATGGGATCATTTTTTTGCTAGCTTCCACATATGAGTGCAAACATGCAATACCTTAATCTGCCCTCCTTTATTTCTTTTCTTTTCTTTTTCTTTTTCTTTTTTTGAGTTGGAGTCTCACTCTGTCACCCAGATTGGAGTGCAGTGGCCACTCCCGGCCACCACAGCCTTGACCTGCTGGGCTCCGGCGATCCTTCCGCCTCAGCCTTCCGAGTAGCCGGAATTACAGGCGCGCGCCACTACGCCCTGCTGATTTTTTGATTTATTGTAGAGATGAGGTCTCACTGCCCAGGCGAGTCTCGAACCCGCGGGCTCAGGCAATCCACTCACCTCAGCCTCCCAAAGGCGCGGGATTACGGCTGAGCCACCAAGCCCTACTTTTCTTTTCTTTTTTTTTTTTTTTTTTTTTTTTGAGTTGGAGTCCCACTCTTGTCCGCCAGTGTGTAGTGCAGAGGCACAACTCACGACATCTCAGCACCTTTTGGTGATTTGCAAGGCATGTGATCCAGGTGGGCAATGTCTTGATCAGCATGCGCAGAGAGGACTGAACATAGGCAGATCAGCTGGTGGCAGTTTGCAGCCTCCCTCCAACTACACAGGGTGAACAAGGGGACAGATTTGAAGCATTTCTGCAGCAGAAACTGAAGAACCCAACCTAAACTCACAGAGAATGAGTGGTGGTGAGTATTAAAGTGACCCTGCACCTTTATCCAGCGATTTCTGAGACTTCTGATTGAGGCGTGCCTTGTCCTGGTCAGCCACAAGGAGAAGACTGAGCATTGGTGAATCAGCTGGGGGCACTTTGCAACCTCCCCACAACTGCATGGGGTGAACAAGGGAACAGAATTAGAAGTCAGAAGTCCCTCCCCTCTGATACCCCTTCCCTCTTCAGGGAGCTAAAAGAAGTAGTGCTTGGGTCACACCTACAAGAATAAGTTCCCAGAGTGAATTGGCACCCTGCAGTAACAGCCCTGCAGTCACAGAATCCATCACAAGAGGGATCCTCTCCCCATCAAAGAGACATACTAAAGCTGAGAATGTTTTATCAACATTTTTTATATGTGCTTGTTTTTGTTTTGTGGGTGGGGGGGATATTGGCTTGTTTGTTTGATTACCTCATTTGATTGCTTTGCTTGTTGTTTTTCTCCTTTCTTTCCTTCTATTTCTCTTTCTTTGTCCTTTCTCTGTTTTTTTGTTTGTTTTCTTTTTTATTTTTCTGTTTTCTTTCCTCTTTTTATCTCTTCCTCCTTTTCCTTTTTCTCTCTCTTTTCCCTCTTATACCTTGTCTTGGATTCCGGAGTAATGCTAGCATACTCCCTGTAAGGTCATATTGTGCAGAGATGGAGAATGAGTCTTAGCTGGCCCATTTCCAGATAGCAAACTTTATGACCTGCCAATAGGTTGAGATTCCTTGCAGCGTTCCCCCCCACCCATCATCTAGTAGGTGCTCAAAACTGTGAAGTGACAGCACCAAGGCCCCAACCCCAGCCCTATTTCATAATTGAACAAACCCAGAACCCCGGCTCAAGGAAGGAAACAAGGTAGAGCAAATATCAGAAGTAACTGATTTCCCATTTTCTACTGAACAATGGAATTAAAGAGAAAGATATTTGAACTTCTACAAATGAATAAAAACCAAAGAAAAACTGTCAGTAACCATCAGAGACCTAGCAAAGAGTTTGTGCTAGAAAGAACAGCTACTTGGGCTCAAATAAAGGCTATCTCCCAGAATGACAGCACCCAGAAGAAACTTATGGAGATAAGAGAATCATTGGATTGAATGAATAAAAATCAAGAAGTGCAAGGGCTAGAACTAAATGAAATTGCAATGGAGCTAGATAGACTCAAGAAAGCACACTTAGAAATAACAGAAATAAAGAACTCCATTCAAGGAATACATAACAAAATATTGAATTAACCCAATCTATTAAAAACATAGAAAAAGAAAACTTAAGAAGAAAGAGAACACTTTCCAGGATGTGCAATTTTATCAAGAAAACAAACCTACATCTGATTGGAATACCTGAAATAGAAACAAAAACGGAAAACATCTTGGAATAAACATTCCATGAGGTCATTCAAGAAAACTTTCCTCATGTGGTCAGAGAAACTATACAAGCACAAGGGATCCAGAAGCCCTTCAACACATCTTATGAGAAGACCAACCCTAGACACATAGTAATTCACCTACACAACGTATGTACAAAAGAAAAAATCCCAAAGGTAGCAAGGGAAAAGATCAGACTACCTACTGGGGGAGACCAATCAGAATTGCTGCAGATTTATCTGCAGAAGCACCAAAGGCCAGAAGGAATTAACCCAAATCTTTAATGCTCTCAAAAGTTCTCACCTCTGTAATTTTTTTTCCACACACAGAAAAAGAAAGAAATATCTTGGCATCCTTCTAACCAGAGAAGTGAAAGATCTTTACAACAAAAACTACAAAACACTGCTCAAAGAAGTCAAAAATGATACAAACAAATGGAAAAATATTCCATGCTCATGGACTGGAAGATTCAACATTGTTAATATGTCCGTCCTACCAAAGGCAATTTACAGTTTCGACACTATACACATTAAATTACCAGCATTATTCTTCTCAGACCTGGAAACAACACATAAATTCATATGGAAACATAAAAGACAACAAATAGCCTAAACAATCTCAGCAAAAGAAACAAAGTGGGAGGTATCACACTTCCAGACATTAAACTTGATTATAAGGCTACAAAAATCAAAACAGCCTGGTGCTGGTATAAGAATAGACGTATAGATCAATGGAACAGGAGACAGATTCCAGAAGCAAAATCACAATTTGTCAACCAATTCATCGTCAACAAAACCTCCACCAACAACCACTGGGGAGAGGAGAATCTATTCAGCAAATAGTGCTGGGAAAACTGGCTGACCACATGCAGCATGAAACAGGACCCATACCTATCACCATACATAAAAATCAACTCCAAATGAATCAAAGACCTAATTGTAAAATCCCAAACTTTAAGAATCTTAGAAAATGCAGGAGACACCCTTATGGAAATTGGAGTAGGCAACCAATTCCTAACCAAAACCCCAAAAGCCCATGCCATAAGCGATAAGATAGACAAGTGAGATCTCATCAAACTGAAAACTTCTGCAAACGAAAAGAAACCATCAAGAGAGCAGGGAGATAGCCAATAGAACACCAAAAAAAATATATATATATATTCACCAACTGCATATCTGACAAAAACCTAATATCCAGGATGTACAAGGAACTCAAATGTACCAAAAGGAAAAAAACAAAAAGCCCCATTAAAAAGTGGACAAAAGATATGGATAGACACTTCTCAAAAGAAGACATGCAAGCAGCCGTCAGGCACATGAAATATGATCAGTCTCATTAATTATGACTAATGAAAACCAAAACCAAATTGAGATACCGTCTAACTCCAGTAAGAATGGCCATCATTAATAAAACCAGCAACAGATGCTGGCAAGGATGTGGAGAAAAGGGAATCCTTCTACACTTTTGGTGGGAATGCAAACTAGTTCAATATCTATGGACAACAGTGTGGTGATTTCTATAATAACTAGAAATGGACCTTCCATATGACCCAGCAATCACCCTTCTGGGAATATACCTAGAGGAACTTAAATCACTCTACAAAAAAGATACCTGTACATGCATGATTATTATAGCACTATTTACAATAGCAAAAGCATGGAACCAATCATGTTGCCCATCAAAACTGGACTTAATTTTTAAAATGTGACATATCACATTTTTATATATGATGGAATATTACACAGTTATAAAGAAGAACAAAATTATGGGTCTCACAGCAATTTGGATGGATTTAGGGTATATCATACTCAGTGATTTATCTCAGAAACAAAGAACTGAGTGCTACATGTTCTCACTCACAAGCAGACCCTGAACGTTTACCATAATACTATAAGAAAGGGATTGGCAGTAGCTGGATACTGCCAGAGTAGGGAGGTGGAGGGTATAAACACTAATGAGGGTACCAGATCTCAAACCAGGCAAAGTAGGGATCAACAGAAGGCTCAAACTTAACCTGTATGATGACTGCTTGTGTATCTAATCCTGCATTGTACCAACAACTTTAAAATAAAATAAAATAAAATAAAATTATGTATATTTGTACCACATTTTTTATACATTTATCTGTGATGGACCCTGAAGTTAATTCTATATCTTGGTTATTGTGAATAGTACTCCAATAAACAGGAGTGCAGAGATCTCTTCAATGTAATAATTTGCTTTTTAAAAAATATATACTCAGAATTGCAATTGCTGGACATATTGCAGTTATAGTTTTAGTTTTTTGAGAAACCTCCATATTGTTTTCCATAATGGCTATACTAATTTACATTCCCATCATATGTATATGAATATCCCCTTTCTCTGCATCCTCACCAGCATTCTTTTTTTCTCTATTTGATAATAGGCATTTTAACTGGGTTGACATAATATAATATCTCATTGAGGTTTTTATTTGACTTTCTCTTATGATTAGTAATATTGACCATTGTATTATATATATGTTGTCCATTTGCATGTCTTCTTTTGAGAAATGTCTATTCAGATATTTTTTAATTGAATATTTGTTTTGTTTTGCCATTTATTTAAGTTCCTTATGTATTCTGATTATTAATTCCTTGTTAGCTGAAGAGTTTTCAAATATTCTTTCCTATTCTGTAGGTTGTCTCTTCATTTTGTGGATATGTTCATTTACTTTTAATCACCATTTAATAGAAGCTGGTAGCTACTCTGACCTCACCCTCCTCCTCTCAATGAAGAAGTTCATTAACAGTTCAAGAAGAGCAAGTTAACACAGAGAACATGTTGTGCTGAGATGCAGAGATGGCAACCTTCATGAGCTCCTAAATCAAACTTTTCTTTCTTCTGTTGTTAAAGCGATTAAATACATGTTTCTTAATGTATTAACTGCTAAATTTCTATCACTTTACATCAACTGCCAAATTATTACTAATTTCAAAGTTTGATTAATAGAAACCCATCTCTCTAATTTATTCAAAGAAAAAGAGACTAACACACAAGAATATTATATTCCCAATTTCATATTCCAGAATTTTAGGAACCATAAAACCATTCTGGAAAAAAATAGCCAGCAGAAGAGATTAAAACATAAACCCGGAATTCTCTTTTTTCTAGATCCATATGAACAACGGACAAGATTATAGAGAATCAGAAGACCTAGAGGAGAAAATGTGTGTGAGTGTAGGGAGACAAGTTAAAAGATTTTAAATTTTGCCTTATATTATTTAGGTTAGGTTAGGGTATGCTGCAACAATTATATACGTAAGAGTATCAACAATTTTACCCTCCTAATTGTTATAGGTTTTGCTAATTTCTTACACAAGTCAGCAGGAATGAAGTTTGAGAGTCTACTCCAATAGTTACTAAGGACACAGGCCACAGGTGCATTATATGGGATATGTGGCTTTAGGACACCTGATCAGGGAAAATGGAAGTATCTTAAATTCAGTGTCCTAGAAGTGACACATGCCATTTTTGTTCACTAATCAAACCAGAAGTAATCACATCTCTGTGGCATTCTAAAAGAATTAGAAAGCATGGAGGAGCATATAGAGACTGTCATCATGTATAAAAACACCCAATTTAGTTTTAAAAGTCATAAAAAATACTTTTTATATGACTTTGGTCTCAATGTTATTCAAACATAAATGCCATAAAAAATCTTGTTTTAAAGTGATCCAAAGATATTATGCAATTATGCAATTAGCATAATAAATTCAATTATATAATTAGCACTCTATTTAATTATATAATTAACATCATATAACAATTATGTAATTAGCTAAATTCATCAGTAACAGTTCCTGTCCATATCGAAAAGGTCTTATGCATGTTTCTTTTTCCTAAAGTATAAAATATTTTCATTTTTTCCCCATAGGCACAGAAAAATCACTTCTCCATCTGTCTCACAAATTCCATGGGAAAAGTTGATCACCTCTTTTAAAACACTGCAGAAAAAATTAGATACAACACTTATGACAATAATGTGAGGAGCGTAAGGTAATTATTTGCAGTAATTTTTGATTAATAAATATAGGTGTTATATTAATAGTATAATGGTTTATAAACTTTATATGATAATTCACAGGTATAAAATTACATTATTTACTTAAAAGTTTAAATTCTTCAGCTGGGTTCGGTGGCTCAGCCTGTAATCCCATGCCTTTGGGAGGCAGAAGTGAGTGGATTGCCTGAGCCCTCGGGTTTGAAACCCATCTGGGCATCTTGGCGAGATCTCATCTCTACAATAAATAAATAAATTAATTAACTAGGGGTGGTAGCGCGCGCCTGTAGTTCCAGCTACTTGGAAGACTGAGGCAGAAGGATTGCCGGAGCCCAGCAGGTCGAGGCTGCGGTGGCCAGGAGCGGCCACTGCACTCCAGTCTGGGCGACAGAGTGAGACTTCAACTCAAAAAATAAATAAAATAAAAAAATAAATAAATTCTTTAAGATTTGAAATTTAAATATTAGGCATCTATGATGTTATTTTTAATAAATAGGAAAACTGCAATGATCAATGTACCTAGAACTTCTGTTCTTAAAAAATGGAGAAATAAATATATGGCAATTAATAGAAATCTAACAAAATTCCATTATAGTAAACAATATCAACATGGTAATTTCTTCACTATAAAATTATATTGCAGGCTGAGAATAGAAAGACATTTTGAAAATTTTAAATTTGGCTAGTTTATTATTTTTAGCTCTTATTTATATAATGTATTTTTTCTTTTCCCCTTCTTTTATCCAGTATTCAATTAATTGTTCCAGAATCAATTGTGTACCCATTATGTACCAACTATTGTGTAAGGTTTTAGAAGATAAATGAAAGTATGAGAATTCATACGGAAAATTCAAGGTATTTAAATTCATGAAATTCCTTATAATTCAATTTGATGATTTTTTAAGTAAATCTATTCATGAGTCATTCAAACTAAGAAATATTTTTACCCAAGTCCTAAGGACCTTTTCTTACATCCTCCCAGTCACGTCTTGACCCACAACCTCAGTGGTGTCCTGATTAACCAACACTCTAGAAAAACAAATAAACCAACTCCCAATTTTTAGAATTTTCCAATTGTCCTAGTATTAACACTCACACCACTATTTATCTCAGCTGCCCACATAAGTCACTGAATGTGGAATTAGGAAGAGCAGCACAGAATCTGCTCTTGGAGTATATAGGAGCCACTTCCAGCATGCCACTGCACACAAGTACCAGAATCGTTTCTTTTAAAACAATGTATTAGTTTATCTGCTTCTGAGTCTACACAAAATTAATAAAATTATGTCTGGTATCTTTCATTTAATATTAAGTATATTACAAACCATCAAGATTGCAGGGAGACAACCCACAGGCTGGGAAAAAATATTTGCCAACTGTATGTCTGACAAAGGCCTAACATATAGGATCTACAAGGAGCTCAAATGTGCCAAAAGATAAAAACAACTCCATTACAAAGTGGGCAAAAGATATGAATAGACACTTCTTAAAAGAAGACATACAGCAGCCAACAGATACATGAAAAAATGCTCAGCCTCACTAGTCATCAAAGTAATGCATATTAAAACCACACTGAGATACCACCTAACTCCAGTCAGAATGGCCATTATCAATAACTCAAAAAACAACAGCTGCTGGAGAGGATGCAGTGAAGAGGGAACACTTCTACACTATTGGTGGGAGTATAACCTAGTAAACCTCTGTGGAAAACAGTTTGGTAATTCCTAGAAGACCTAAAAGTCGACCTTCCATACAACCCTACAATCCTCCAACTGAGATATACCCAGAGGAACTCAAATCACTCTATGAAAAAGATCTCTGCACACACATGTTTATTATAGCATTATTCACAATAGCAAAAACCTGGAACCAACTGTGCTGCGTATTGAAAGAAGACTGGATAAAAAAAATGTGGTACATATATATGATGGAATTTTACACAGTCATAAATAAGGACAGAATTATGAACTTTGCAGCAACTTGGATGGACTTAGAGTCTGTAATACTGAGTGATCTATCGCAGAAACAAAGAATTGGATATCACAGTTCTCACTCAATTAAATCTTGAACAATTATTGTAATACTGTAAGAAAAGATTGGCAGTAGTGGGAAACTGCCGGGAACTGGGGGGCACACCTCATCCACAAGGGTACCTGCATAATGAACATTTGTGTACCTAAACCTGAATTGTACCCCACATTTAAAATTAAAAAAAACTTTTAAAAAGAGATTTTTCCTTGTAGTTTTGAGTAGAATACTTGTATGTATTGCTGAATAATGTGCAATTGTAGGAATACATCATGATGAATTTATCCTTTCTATTTTCTATAAAACCTCAGTAGTCTCCAAATAAAAGCTATTGAAAATAGTACTGTTATGGGTTCACTTGTGTATTTTTTGGTGCACATATGAGTGCATTTTCATTGAGCATGTAATTAGTAATAAAATTATTTGGTGACAGGTATGTTTATGTTGAACAATAGTAGATACTGTCAAATAGTAATACAAAGGATACATGCTAATTTTCACTTCCACTCGCAGTATGTTTAGTGATTCCGTTCCCATCTCAGAGCTGAATAAAATGACACTTGGTTATTTTATTTCATTTATTTTTCTTCATTGTTTTAATCAGGCCAATGGAAGTAACATTCAATGAGTTTTGACAAATGTATTCAGTCATATAATCACCACCACAATTAAGATATAGCACATATCCATCATTCTACAAGGTTTCTTCCAACCCATTTGAAGTCAGTACCACTTCCTACTCCCAGTCACAGAAAATGACTGTCCTATTTTCTGTTCTTGTTTGCTTTTTCTGGAAAGTCATATATATTCAATTCTACAGAGTGAACCTCTTGAATACAGTTTTGTTCACATAGCATAATGCTGCTAGTATTCATCATGAATGTGTAAGTAGTAAATTCCTATACATCATATGTGCAACTCCATTTTAAGTTATGTACCATGTTTACTCATTCACCAGTAAATGCAGAGTTAAGTTGCTTACAAATTTTGACAATTGTAAGCTAAGTGCCTACATATAGTAATGTATAGATTTATGTGACATTTGTTTATGTATCTTTAGGTCCTGTCTCTAGGAGATGGCTGGCTAATTCATAAGAGAAGTATATCATCAACTTTATAAGAAACTGCCAAACTGTTTTTCAAAGTGGTTATATCATTTTAAATTCCCACTAGGAACAACTGAGAATTCTAATTGTTTGGCAAACGCATATTGCTGGTTAATTTAATATTAATTGTCCTAATTGTTGTGTACTATCATGCCATTGTTTTACATTGCATATCATAATAATAAATAATGTTGAATAAGTTTTCATATGTTCATTTACATGTTCATATATTTATTGGTGAAGTTTCTGTTCAGATTTTTTGTCCAAATGTTTTTAGTTTATATTTTTGTTCACTGTTAAGAGTTATTTACATATATGAACTACTTTTATCAGATATATGACTTTATTCTTCCCAGCTTCTACCTTACCTTTCATTCTATTAAAAATTAGTTTTACAATGCAAAGGTTTTTAATTTTGATAATGTCCCATTTATCTTCATAAAACTCAAGGTCGTATACATTTTTTTCTAAAGTGTTCCTTACGATATTTTATAACTTATGTTTTACATTAGGTTTATGAACGTTTTTGAGCATATTTTTTGCTAAAATGTAAGGAATGTGTCATCGTTTATTATTTTTATATACAGAAATCAATTGTTCCAGCAATATTTGTTGAAAAGATCATGTTTTTGTATACAAAAAGACCATTTATGTTTGTAAACATAACATATATATAAACATATATATATACACCTACATATTTGGAGATATGTATATATTTGGATATATATATATATCTTTAAATATTGATACTGAAGGTTTTTTTGTATGTGGCTAATGATAGTCTTAGTTCCCTCCAATAATTTCATTTCTTTACACAGTGATCTACTTATCATTTTTCACAACTTTTCTCTCAGCATGCAGTATTTAAATCCTAACATAACTTCTATTTTTTACATATACTAATTGTTATTGCTTTCACTGATCACCTCTTCTGTCCATGTGCTTTCTTCAGCATAAAACAGGTTTTCTTTTTTTGAGTCAGAGATATGCTACTTTAACGAGTTTTTCAACATCTTCAAGAATCAATATCACAACTTTACTTCTACTGTGATGGATATTTTCTTTTAGAAAGCATCTCTAGAGTAATAGAAATTTAGTCTTATGTTGTGTTTAACACCAATTGATTGTACACATAGAGTACTGTGATAAAAAAGGGATTTGGGGCATATGAAAACTAAGGGATCAAGGTCTGTATTACTTTGGCAATATCTGGCACAATTTTGCTAAGCATGGCTACATATGTACTAATCTAAATTAAGTGGGAAATATCCTTTTGCTAACTCATATGTCTTTGCGACATTATGCTACTTAGAAGTGAACTGTTCAATACATAGTTAGAAGCAGGTTATGGTCACATTAGTTAATTATGAATGTAATTAAAATTTAGTTAATGAGTGCCATTAAACATATTTCAAGTGCTCAGCTTTATAATCACGTGTGGAGAGTAGCTTTCTTATTGGACAGCACAGAGATAGAGAACACTGCTAGCAAGACAAAATATTTTATGAAAGAGGAAAATCTTACAAAATTAATTTGTACCACATTTTGATTGATATATAATTGACTCCTTAGTTTAAAATACAATTTTGAACTTAAGACATTAGGGAATATACTATACATTCTAATCTCCTATATAGTTACCTTTAATTTCTTTTCACTTATTGAGTGATAGGATTTATGACAGACATATCTGCCTTCCATAGATATTGACAAAAAATATGAAAATTTATGTGATATTTCTGAAAAAGAAAATTCTAATTGTATTTAAAGTCAAAATTATGATAATGTCATCATTGGACTAAAACTTTATTCTGAGCCATTGTCTACAGAAGAAACTGCCTTTGGACATGAATTTAGCTATTCAAATGACATGATTAAAAAGTTATTTTACTATATAAGAAAATAATTTTAAATAAGCTTCATTAAAGATTCTCAAGGTATACAAAGACTAATAACAAAAAAGTGTTAAAAATGTTAATGATAGATCTGACAGCCAATGGAGGAATACACTAAATCATAGAAATGTCATTGATAAATTGAACATTCTCTGCATATTTTATTGAAAATAATATAAAATATTTAAATTTTAATAAATTCATTTTTGAGGTGATAAATTTTTGATGAGTATTCCCTATTTTAGCTTCAGGAAAAATCATTTGTGATGAGTCAGAAGATAGTTTTGCTTTTAAGTCTTAATATTTTTCTTTCTAGTTTGCTTCATTTTAATATTATGTGAAAATTTATTTTAGCTCACTAAAACTTAATTTACATAAATTATCCTAAGAAATTTTTAGCATCACTTTTAAAATTTATTTATTTTATTTAAAAAATGTGGAGTACAATTCAGGATTAGGTACATAAGAGGTCATTATACAGATAAAGTTTGGACCTCCTTTTGATGCCTACTTCGCCTGGTTTTAGATCAGGTACCTTTATTGATGTTACGTGCCTCCACCTCCTGGCAGTGACTCTCTACTGTCAATTCCTTTCTTATATTACTATGATAAATGCTCAAGGTCTGCTTATGAGTGAGAACATGTGGTACTCAGATCTTTGTTTCTGTAATAGATCACTAAGTATTATAGACTCTAAATCCATCCAAGTTGCTGCAAAGTCCATTATTTTATCCTTTTTTTTTTTCTCGCTGTGTAATATTTTGCCATGTTACACTTTTTTTTTTTTGAGTTGGAGTCTTCACTCTGTCGCCCAGACTGGAGTGCAGTGGCCGCTCCCAGCCACCGCAACCTCGACCTGCTGGGCTCCTTCCGCCTCAGCCTTCCAAGTAGCCGGAATTATAGGCATGTGCTACCACGCCCGGCTGATTTTCTTATTTTATTGTAGAGATGAGGTCTCACTGCCCAAGCGGGTCTCGAACCCGCGGGCTCAGGCAATCCACTCACCTCAGCCTCCCAAAGGCGCAGGATTACAGGCTGAGCCACCGAGCCTGGCTACATTTTTTTTTTTTTTTTTTAATCCAGTCCAATTTGGATGAGCAGCATGTTTGGTTCCATATTTTTGCTATTGTGAATAGTGCTGCAATAAACATGCATGGCATCGCTTTTTCTTATACAAAGAGAAAAAAGTAATCTAACATCAGTTAACACTTGCTTTTCCAGTTAAGGACTCACTCTTGATCTGTCTTGTTTGATTTTATCACCTAGAGTTTGTAAACTTATCAGTTAGTTTTCTCTAAAATATGCATTAGGTGTTTCATCTGTAAAATTTTCAAACTATGGTTATTTCATTGTCACAGTTTAATTCTTTTTGTTTGTTTTTTTGAGTTCTCAAAATGTTTTGGTGATATAAACATTTAATTCTATTTTAAAGCAATGAATATGCATATATTGAATTATAGAATGTAGGTAGAAGTATAGAAATCCATGAGATAACTTGTTTATTCTTCTTGAATAAAGAAGATAAATTAATGTTTTAATTGGGTGGAATCTGGTCACAAGTGAATTTGTGCAAGTGATTTATTAAACTGTGTTAGGAGAATGGGAGTAGTGAAGCAAGGCAGATCAGAGAATAAGTTCAGTTTAATACCACTGATCAAAAATACAAACTGTAAGCTAGGGAGGTAACATTTTGTATTATCATGTGAGAAAGTAATTGCCTATGGGTTGCCCCCTGCAGAGGTAGAGGAGAGTGTGAAATCTCCCTACTGGGGGTGCTGTTCATTCAAGGGTAATGTTTCATGGAAGGAGGCATCTGTGAGTGCTTAACAGCTGACACATGTAGGAGCAGAGTGATAGATGCATTGACATGTTCTCGGTGAATGGGACAACAATAGTAGCCCTTCCATTAAACTCTTCTAACACTCAAATCCACTTTCTGTTTAAAATGAGTTTTCACAAGCCCAGAACAGTTTTTCTAGTAATCTGCTGGTCAAGAATATAGAAAGCCTTAACTGAGCAATGTTAGGAAGGTGAGTTGTAATCTTCACTGCTACAACTTTTTCCATGGAGTAATAACCCCAGTGCCCAGTATATGCTCTGGTGCAAAAGCAACTTGGGATATGTACTAATAACAGATAGGGTGAAGCATTGCACTTTTAAATGAAAAAGGGGCAAATTAAATCAACTTATTCTCAAGTTAGTTTGCTTGCAAAATGGCAGCATATCAGGGATTTGTCTTTATATCCAATACCAGCAGGGCAGGTAAGCAGTAGCAATAGCAGGTGGGTCTACTCTAGTGAGAGGTGACCCATGCTTGTGGATGAATGTGAAGCCTCCTTGTATGTATGTACTTTCTCTTCTGTTCATGAGACTAGTATGCAAAATTTGAGATAACCATGAATAGAGGTTGATGACTTCTGCTGGCCAAGTGTAAAAAATAATTAAATATATGACTCTAAAACAGGGGATTATATCTGGTAGTTCTTAATATGTAATTAAAATAGAGTGCCCAGTCGGGCCCGGGGGCTCAGCCTGTAATCCCGCGCCTTGGGAGGCTGAGGTGAGTGGATTCCCTGAGCCCGCG
>NW_007251213.1:1190013-1202543 GCF_000164805.1 Carlito syrichta
CCGGAGCCCAGCAGGTCGAGGCTGCGGTGGCCGGGAGCGGCCAGTGCACTCCAGTCTGGGTGACAGAGTGAGACTCCAACTCAAAAAATAAAAAGTAAATAAAATAAAATAAAATAAAATAAAGAGTGCCCATTCCCACAATTTCATCTGTCTGACTCCTTCTCACACCTCTTTCTTCTATTTTCCAATTGTAACCTTTTCAGGTCCATAAACAACCATCTCAGTCATTGCCTACTGCCCATGAGCACAAACATGTTTTTACCTCAGGCCACGTCAATTTTTCTCATCATAAAGCTGATATGAAGGTGTACTTCCTGAACCTTTGAGCATTGATACTACTGTCATCCAAATTTTAAACAGCAGTCTTTTTCCACTCTGGTACTCTCTGACTCTGCTCTCCTCTTTTTTTATTTTTTCATAGTACTTATCACCATTTAACTCACTGTATAAGCTAAATGATTCTTTTTCTTTTTCTTTTTTTGAGTTGGAGTCTCTTTTTTTTTTTTTTTTTTTTTTTTTGAGTTGGAGTTTTACTCGTCGCCCAGACTGGAGTGCAGTGGCCGCTCCCGGTCACCGCAGCCTCGACCTGCTGGGCCCCGGTGATCCTTCTGCCTCAGCCTTCCCAGTAGCCGGCATTATAGGCACGCGCTACCACGCCCGGCTGATTTTTTGATTTACTGTAGAGATGAGGTCTCACCAAGTTGCCCAGGTGTGTCTCAAACCCGCGGGCTCAGGCAACCCACTCACCTCAGCCTCCCAAAGCGCGAGATTAGTATAAACTAATTTCTAAGGTCTATTATTCACAGTCTTTATTCCACTAGGGTTTAAGTTCCTTGAAGGCAGGGGTTTATCTGCTTTGATATTCTAAACTGCATAAAATACTCTGTCGCATAATAAATGTTCAATAATACTAATGAATGAATAATTTTTATCAAAAATCTCTATAAGGGAGATAGCACTTATGAATTTTGTGGCCTGGAAAAGGTAATTAACTTTCCCAAATTGATATAGCTAGGAAGCCATAAAATCATGTTTCACCATGAACAATCTGGATTCAGAGTCTGCTTTGAAGCATCACAGTACATTGACAAAAGCATGTCAATGTTATCATATCTCCACATCTCACAATGGAATGTTTGCAAAATTGTTTAATAAGACATACCCCAACCCTGATAATTCAGTGGGCAAATTAAGGTTTCCCCTTTTCCCCTTTCATTGATAGTAACATAACTTGATGTTGGACTCTTATGCTTATCTTAAAATCTGCAAATCAGAAAAGTATTATAAATTTTTTAAGTGGCAGGTTGTCTTTGGTCTAATATTTTTATATTCTTTTTTTCTCATTATAAAATATTAATAAAAGTAGAGCACCATGGCTCACACCTGTAATTCCAACACTTTGGGGGAGTGGGACTGAGATGAGAGGATTGCTTGAGCTCAGCAGTTTGAGTCCAGTCTGAGCAACATTGAGATAGCTTTTCTAAAAACAAACAAACAAAATTAACAAACAAGCAAATAAAAAACAGGCTGGGCACAGTTGCTCATGACTGTAATCCTACATTTTGTGAGGCCAGGGTGAGAGGATTTCTTGACCCAGGTGGTGCAGACTAGCCGAGGCAACATAGCAGACCTCATCTCTCTTAAAAATAAATAATAAATAAATAAGTAAATACTATGTAAGTATCATAAATTGTTCATCTTGAAAGCAGAATGATGAGAACAGGGATGCCATGCCTTTAACCAAAGTTTTCTCATTTTCCTTTGTAGTGAACCCACGTCTTTTGGGCCACTCCCGTACTTTCACCTTCTGCTGGGTAATAAATAGCTGTTATCCACCCAATAAACACTGTAATTCTTCTTCTCAGAATATTCTTTTCTGTTAAATTACATTTTTTATTCCAGTTTGCGAGATTGGGACATTAGAATAAAGCACCAGAAACCAGATTTGTCGAAGCGATGGTGATTTTTCACAGCCAACCAATGAAAACAAATAAAACTTTATCATAAATCAAAGGTAAAGTCCTTCATTTTCCCAATGAATGAAAGAGGGGCTAGAGCAGTCACCAATACTTCATCAATATACAAAGACTAAAGCTAAAACTAGCTCAAGTTTAGTGAGAAAAAAGATATGAAAAAACAATACATTGCTTTGACAAAATCATTTGGTCCATGAGTTAAAGTGCATCTCACGTCAGCATATCCTGAATTTTTAATTTCAATGACAAAATTAACACGTTTTCACTTATGACTATACAGATTAGGATGTTTCTATTTTCTTTAAAGCAATGAAATATTTTAACATGTAAAAGACCCATAATTTTGCTTTCTCTTTCTCCCCCTCGAAAATGGATACTTAATTCAATGAGATAAGTCTATTTTACTGGTTAGATTCTACATTTTTCAGAGGACCTCCATAAATAAAAGTGCTTCTCTGATTATATATACATTAATTTTCAAAGATATGTTAAGGAACTACCTTTGCTTTAATTTTTATACATTCATGTTATATAGGCTGTAATTTATCTGCTGAATTGTAGAGATAACATGAAATATTCATTTTATATTTCATTAGTTTTCTAGAGTAATAATGATTACTTAGAGGGATTGTGACTAGATTGAAAGTATAATATGATGAACCACCATGAGGGAATTCTTTGCCTAGGTAATTAAACTCTGGTATGTTGAAATGTAATATATTGGCAAAAACCATTCTTTTGGCAATATAGTTCACAATTGAAATATATGAAAAATAAAGAAAATAAGTACAATATTTTTATAACAAGAGATATTTATGACTCGATTGAAACACAGAATAAAGAAACAAGACCGACTATAGAAGGCCTAAGTTTAAAAAAAAATAAAATTCTAACAATAAAAAAGAAATGATCCTTGGACAATTTATAATCAAATTATGAGATAAAAAAATATTCAGAACTTTTTGTAATTAAAAGTATGCATGTAGCTTCTTCTATAATACAAAGGCATTATTGTCTGAAACAACTTCAAAATAATAGAATATAAAGATAATGACAAACAGGGAATGTATGCAAAATAGAATAAATAGAGGTAGAATGGTTGCTCTGGAAGACTAATGCAATTTGATATCTAACTAGTTGAAGAATCTTTTGTTTTCAAGTTTTTTTGGTTTTTTTTTTAAGGTACAAACCTGCTGAAGGAATAAAATATGGGAGAAGAGGATTATTTGTCCACAAACTGATTTTAATGACTAATGAATCAATAATCACTAGTTCAAATGATTTTATTGAGACTCTTTCTATTTGATACTTATGAACTGTTTTCCTCTGTTATTGCCTCATTTTTACCTACATGAGCAAATTTTTCCCATAAAGTTTAGGGGAAGTCTGTAAAAAATGTTCTAACTTATAAAATGGCAGCAAGGATTTACAACTGGGGTGGGGGGGGGTGGTGGAAAACAAAAAACACTTTTCTTTCACAAATGCATATTATTCCTGAAGTTTATATGTGGTCCTTCTTGTGTCACGTGACTATCCAAGGATCAATCATTGTACTAGGCATGGGAGATAGCCAGGCTGGTGTCAAGATTCTCTGGTGGAGTTTCTACTTTGGAAAGCAGTATGTCAGGTATTGTTTTTGTTCAAATTAAACAAACATTATCCAAATTATCATTTATACATCTATTCCTCTTCTAGTACAAATGAAAACATGAAAGCATAAGTGCATTCAAAGGCTTTTACATGAGAATTCATAGCAGCTTTATTTGCAATAACCAAAAACTAGAAATAATCCAAATGTTCATTAACAGATAAATTTGTAGTTGATAAATACAATGTAGTATGTATATTGTAGTAGTATATGCTACATTGTGTTTATAAATTACAAATTTTATTTATAGTTAACATATATATACATATATACACAAACACATATTAACATATATATATACACACACACACATACATATACACACATATATAATGGAATAATACTCAGTAGTAAGTATTGAATCATTGCTTCATGTAGCAATATGAATAAATCTGAAACTAATTATTTAAATGATTGAAAAAGTCAAAAAGCACATAAATTCCATAATTTCATTTACATGGAAATGCAAGCTCATAGGTAGTGACTGAAGGTGTGTCAGTAGTTGCCTGAGGATGAGATGGAAATAGGTAGAAGAAAGGGAACAGAAAAAGACATGATGAAAATTTTGAGAGTAGCAGTGATGGATTTGTTTGCTATTTTAATGTATAGATGGATTCCTGGACATATGCAATGTAAAAATTATCAAAATATACAATTGAAGCATATGTAATTAACTGCGTGTCAGTGAAGCTATTAAATTATTTATACAAATTAACTTACATGACCAGAATTTTTTTTGAGAAATACTTCTGTTTCCTCTCCTGCTTTTTTCCCCTATGTACCCACAGACTATGTTAACATTCATTTCTCATTTTACTGTTCATTTATGTCCAAATGTTTCCAGTTAAGTATCAACTATCACTATAATTTCTTGGTTTCCCTTCAATTCACCAATGTATCGAAATGCTAAATATATGCTCATGCAGTAGGCATACTCTGCTCTCTGATTCAAATAATAATCAACCATTCTATTGGCATTATTATACTTTTGCATGTAACCACTGTTAACCCTGATCTTAAGCTGACTGAGCATCTTGAGTTGATCATGGCTTTGCAAAAGAGAATAGCTTTGTAAAATTAGAAAATAAAAATAATGTAGAATGCTTTCAATATTTTTTAAAAAAACCTTATTTTTATTACTTTCAACTATGTGAAATCTCTTCTATTTTTTATGATCAACTCTGGGAATCAAATTCTTAAAAAATGCTATGCAACACCAAATAAGCAGACTAAGAAACATTTTAATAAGAAATAATGAGAATTGTTGCTATTTCTCCTAATTATTGAGACATTACTTCTATGCCTTTAAATTTAGCTATAATAAAATATTGAATTGTTTTAACTACATTAGTATCTGTCATTCTTAAACATGTTATATCACTACCTCTTTAAAAATTGGTCTTTAAAGTATTGTCAGCTCATTTTAAAATCTACATGCCAAAATATTAAAATAAACCATTTTTTGAAAGGAAGTTATTTATTTAATCATATAAAGCTTATTTTCCTTATAAAGCAACTGATACTTTAAAGTTGTAGTTCAAGCAGTTAACTGCTGAAGTACATTGTATATGTATGAACCAAATCATCTGTCAGTCTTTTAGAGAAGATTTTATGAGCCATACATATTATAGTTCAATTTGTATCAGTGACTTTACATAACGGATTGATACTCTATGTTATCAGTAAGCCTATTTCACAGCAGCAGCATAATTTTCGTATGTGCTTCTTAGAATAACATCTTCCTTGTTATCTTAAGTTTAATTCAAATTGACTGACTTCTGTATCAGTGGAAGTTGCCAAAATTATTTCAATGTTCTTTGGATCTAGTACCATCCTTCCCCAAAAGACATAGATTTCAGATGTTCAGAAAATATCTTACATTTTTATTTTGTATCATCTGTTTCATGTCTCTCATCACCCTCGACAGCATCTGCATTGGGCACATTGTGTAGGACCTGCCTTCTGCTCCTTTTAAAATACAAGAACAAAATTGACGGAGGGTGTCAAGCCAGATAAAGTCTACTTTGATTGACCTATGGCCATGGTTAACAGCAATCATCACAGATGTACTTTCTGTATTCTGATAAGACTGAAAAATGTAATGATATGACCTCGTTCTTCATGAGTCTAAGATATTTTCCAGTATCTCAAGAGATTATAACTTTAAACACATTTGGTATTAATGTGTCCAATGTAACTATGTTAAACATTTGGTATCAATATGTTAAATGTAAATATAGATAAAAATAAATATCATCATATAATCAGAAAATAGAGCAAAGAAGCTATATGTATATTCATAATTTTCACAAGAGAAGTCATATTTATTTAATATAAATGTATAAATAAACTGCAGTTATGCATTATAGGCCTGAATTTTCTATTCAGATTTATGTAAAAATAGAAGAGATGCTATTTTAATAAAAATTCACTTTAGTTGTGGAAAACCGTAGATTAGGGAGATGAGTAATGTTAAGCTCTGTTTCTTCATGTTCACGAGAGGCAAGGAATGTGTATAATTATGCTTGCATAAAATTGAAATGTAAGGGCTGGGGGAAATTCCAAGATGGTGATGAGGGCAGGTGGAGTGGATGAGTCTCTCCATAAATGAATGGATTAAGAGACCAGTATCTGCCCTAGGGTGTCAGCAAACGTTTTGAGAATGTCTGATTGGGTAGAGACATGGAAAGGAGAAGACCAAGATCTCCTGCTTAGGCAGCTGCCCTGCACAGTTGCTCAGACCTCAGTGCACTCTAGAGGCCAGAGGCAGCCACCATCTCTACAGTATCAGCCAGAAAAAAAGGAAAAAAGGAATAAAATGGTGAGGATCACCACCAGCGGGTGACACCTGCCGCTGCAACCTTCGTCCCATATCAGACACCAGCAATGCAAACTAAGAAAATATACCAGATAAACCCGATGGAATCTCCACCGAGGAGACCCAGGCTCCCTATCCCCCAACTGAAGCATCTGCAGTCTGTCAAGGCAGCTCTGCAGAAGAACCCAGCCCTAGATCACAGTGAAGTGATGGTGAGTTTTAAAGTGAACCTGCACCCTTTTATTCCCAGTGTTGTGCAAGATGGGTGATTCAGGTGGGCAACCTTCTGAACAACATACACGAAGAGCTGAACATAAGCGAATCAGCTGGAGGCAGTTAGCAGCCATCCCCTAAGTCCATGGCATAAATAGGGAGTTAGATTTGAAGCATTTGTGATCTGCATTGCAGCCTCAGAACCCAGTCTCAACTCACAGTAAATGACTAAGTGTGAGTTTTAAAATGACCCTGCACCCTTTCCCCAGTGATATGCGAGATGTGAGACTCAGGCAGGCAATGTTATGATAAGCACACAGGAGAGGGCTAAACATAGTGGATCAGCTGGGAGCACTTTCCAACCTCTCCACAACCACAAGGGGTAAACAAAGGGACAGATTTAGAAGTTTGAAGCTCTTTCCTTCTGAAACCCCTCCCCTCTGCCGGGTTATGCCTACAAGAAACCTGGTCTTGAAACTACTAAAAGAGGGTGCTCAAGAATTGTTTAAGTTTGTTGTTGTTGTTGCTTTGGGGTTCTCCCCCCCCTTGGCTTTTTGGTTTTTTGTATTTATGTGATACTACTTTTTTTTTTTTTTTAATATAGCTTGTAGGGAGTGGGCATTTTGTTCTGTTTTACCCCTTTCCTTCTTGTTCCTGTTCAATAAGTCTATATATGAGTGTAAAAATTTCCTCATATTATTGGTTTTAGTTTCTTTGAGATTTTTGTTTGTGTGCTGTTTATTTTCTTTGTTTCTTTGGGTTTTTTTGGGTTGTTGTTGTTGTTGTTTCTTCATTTTGTTTTGTTTTTGTTACTGTTTTGGTTTGGTTTTCTGTCCTTCTTTTTTTTTTTCCTCTCTCTCTTTACTTATCTCCCAGTTGGCCAATTTACATTTTTTTCCTTCTCTCCTTTATTCTCTCCATTGTCATCTCCTCCTCCACATTCTCTTTATTAATTCCTTTCCCTTCTCTCATGTATTTTGTACCCAGGGGAATTACATATGCCTCCATTATATGGACCTTCTGTAATATCTTAGGAAGTGGATCCCAAGGACCCACACACCAATCAGCAAACATTGTGATTTTTCAGACAGCTTTTGAATCTTAGCAGGCGCTAATACACCTCATTCAAATTTCAAATTTGCAAGGGAGTAACATAGCTTCTCTGCTCCAACATAGCTCCAAAAATCAAACTAGTCCAGAGACTTTATTCAAAGGAGAATAAGAGATTGAGCAAAAAGAAGTAAAAACTACTCCCTTTCTCACTAAGCAATGGAATAAAGAGAAAAGCAAAACCCACCACAAATGAAACTACAGGCACCAAAGTCCAAAGAGGACTATCCATGAGTGTTTAGAGTTTGGAACTCAAAAAATGAAGAGCACTCAGATTGACTGGTCTCAGACCACGAATACAGAGAGTAAAAAATGGATGGAAAAGGTGAACGAGAACTAAGAAAAGCAAGACAAAAACATAAAAAAACTAACGGCTGAGATGCAAACTATAAAGAATACAGTAAATTAATTAAATAGTAAGCTGACAAGCAAGGGAAGCAGAATTAACCAGGCAGAAGAAAGAATCTCAGAACTTGAAGACCAAAATCTGGTACTAACCCAATTAGTTAAAAACATAGAAAGGAAACTTTAAAAAGATAGAAAAAAGCCTTCAGGAGATGTGTAAGTATATGAAGAGATTGAACCTAAGACTGATAAGGTATCCCTGAAGTAGATAAGGAGAATGAGAGCAGCCTGGAACAAACATTCCAAGAGGTATTCCAAGAAAACTTCACATCTCATTAGAGACACAACAACCCTAACACAAGAGATACAGAGAACACTTGTAAAGCATCAAATAAGAAGACCAACTCCTAGAAACATAGTAATTTGCTTACACAAAGTAAGTATAAAAGAAAAGCTCCTAAAGACAGCAAGAAAGAAAGGTCAGACCATCTACTGGGGAAAACCAATTAGAAGAGCAGCAGACTTATCTATGGAAACACTGCAGGCCAGAAAAGACCAGAGCCAAATCTTCCAAACACTCAAAGATAAACAATTTCAATCAAGAATTTCCTACCCAGCTAAGCTCCATCATCAGTGATGGAGAATTAAAATTTTTCCCAGACATTCAGTCCCTAAGAGTGTATGCTGCCTCCATACCAGCTCTACAAGACATGCTTAAGAGGTATTAAGTACAGAAGACAGAAAAAAAAAAAAGGAATAATCATGTTATTCGCAAGAAGGTAAGAAAACAAAGAAACAAAGCATGCATCATGACTGCAAGATTGAAAACACACATAAATCAACTCCAAAATCAGAAGAAACCAACAAACAAGTGAATAAACAAAAACAAAGTATATAAGAGCATCATGACAGGGATAAACTCTCGCATCTCAATAATCATGTGAATGGAATAAATGCACCACTGAAAAAGCATAGAATGAAAAACTGAATAAAGATATATGATGTAGCAATATATTGTCTTCAGGAGATACATCTCACCAGTAGGGACACTCACAGACTCAAAGTTAGAGGATGAAAAACAAATTTTAAGGTGAATGGAACACAAAAGAAAACAGGAGTCACAATCTTAATATCAGACAAAATAACCTTTAAGCTTTCAAAAATTTAAAAAGATACAGCAGGATACTACATAATAAAAAATGTTCAATTCATCAGCAAGAAAAATCTATCCTAAAAATATATACACCTAACACAGCAGCACCAGTTTTTATAAAGCAGCTACTAAGTAAACTTAAAAAAGATATTGACTCTAACACTATCATAGCTGGGGACTTTAATACTCCACGATCTATCCTAGATAGATCATTGAGGCAAAAAATCAACAAGGAGATCTGGATCCTCAACCTGACGCTTGACCAAATGGACCTAATTGATACCTACAGAACACTCCACCCATCAACCGCAGATAATACATTCTGCTCATCACGTCATAGAACATACTCCAAGATCGACTACATCCTTGGCCATTAATCAAGTATAAACAAATTTTATAAGATTGAAATACTGTCATACACCTTCTCAGATCACAGTGGAATAAAAATAAACGTCAACACCAACAAGGTTCCCCCCAAACCCACAAAGACATGGGCATTAAATACCATAATGCTGACCAACTCTTGGATCAACATGGACATCAAAGAAGAAATTAAAAGATTCCTGGAAAAAAATGAAAATGAAGAAACATCTTACCAAAATCTCTGGGATGCCAAGAAAGCAGTATTAAGAGGGGAAATCATATCTCTACAAACACATATGAAAAAGATGGTAAGATCACAAGTTAACAGTCTACCATGTCAACTAAAGGAGCTGGAAAAAAAAAGAGCACCAAAACTCTCACTTCAACAGAAGAATCCAGATCACCAAAATAAAAGCCTAAATACAGGACATAGAAGACAAAAATTTCATAGAAAAAACTCAGCAAAAGAAAAAGCTGATTCTTTGAAAGGATATACAACATTGATGTACCACGAGCAAGACTGACCAAGAAAACGAGAGAAGAAACACAATCAGAAATGCAAAAGTTGAAGTCACAACTGACCCTGAAGAAATGCAAACAATTGTCAGAGATTACTGTGCACCCCTGTATGAAAACAAACTCAATAACCTAAATGAAATGGGGGACATTCTAACATAACACAGTCTCCCAAGGTTGAAACAAGAAGAAATTGAGACCTAAATAGACCAATAAAAACACAGGAAATTGACTTCATCATTAAAAAAACTACTCACCAAAAAAAAAAAAAAAGTCTTGGACCAGAAGGTTTCCCAGCAGAATTCTATAGAACATACAAGGAGGAGCTGATACCAATACTATTAAAAGTATTCCAGACAATCACGAAAGACAGAACTCTCCCCAAATCATTTTATGAAGCTAACATCACATTGATACCCAAATCACATAAAGATTCCATAAAGAAAACTAGAGGCAATATCCTTGATGAACATAGATGCAAAAGTTCTCAACAAGATTCTAGCAAACCAGATCCAGAAACACATCTCCAAAATTATCCACCATGACCAAGTAGGCTTCATCCCAGGATGCAGTGCTGGTTCAATATCCATAAGACAATAAACGTAATTAAATACATCAACAGATGTAAAAACAATAATCATATGATTATATTATTAGATGAAGAAAAACTGTTTGATACAATCCAGCAGCCCTTCTTGATAAAAACCCTTGAAAAACTAGGCAGAGATGGAACAAACCTCAAAATAAAAGAGCCATATATGATAAACCCACAACCAACATACTGCTGAATGGACAGAAATTGGAAGCATTTTCCCTGAGAACTGAAACAAGACAAGTTTGCCCTCTTTCACCTTTCTGTTCAACATTGTGTTGAAAGTCCTATTTAGAGCAATTAGACAAGAGAGCGAAAGCAAGGGTATCCAAAAAGAAAAGAGGATATTAAGTTATCCCTTTTTGTAGATGACAGGATGCTATACCTTGAAAACCCAAGAGAATCTGTCAAAAACCTCCTTGAACTGATAAAGGACTTTGGCAAAGTCTTGGTATAAAACAAATGTGCAGAAGACAGTTGCATTCCTATACACCAATAATAGAGAGAAACCCCAATTAAAAGCACAATCCCATTCACAATAGTCACCAAAAAATAAATAATTAAAATACCTTGGCATCTTCCTACCAATGAAGTCAACGATCTTTTCAATGAAAACTGCAAAACACTGCTCAGAGGAATCCAAGTAGACATAAACAAATGGAAAAATATTCATGCTCAAGGATTGGAAGAATTAACATTGTTAAGATGTCCATTCTACCAAAGGTAATCCACAGATTTAACACAATACCTATTAAATTACCGACATCATTCTTCTCAGACCTAGCAATGACAATACAGAAATTCATATGGAAGCATAAAAGACCACGAATAGGCAAAACAATCCTTAGTAAAATAAACAAAACAGGAGGTATCACACTTCCAGACTTCAAACTCAACTATAAATTTGCAATAATCAAAGAAGCCTGTTATTGGTACAAGAACAGGCAAATAGACCAATGGAACAGAACAGAGATTCTGGAAGCAAAACCTCAACTCATAAACCAACTCACCTTTGACAAAGCCTCCATCAACAGCCAATGGTGGGGAAAGAACCTATTCAGTAAATAGTACTGGGAAAACTTGCTAACCACATGTAGGAGACTGAAACAGGAACCCTACCTATCACCATACACAAAAATAAACTCCAAATGGATCAAAGACCTAAATGTAAAACTTCAAGCCATAGAAATCCCTGAAGAAAATGTAAAAAACATCCTTACAGAAATTGGAATTGGCAACCAATTCCTGAGCAGCTCTCCAAAAGTGAATGCCATAAAAGATAAGATAGACAAGTGGGACCTCATCAAGCTGAAATGTTTTTTCTTTTCTTTCTTTTTTTTTTAATCAAGATTTTTTATTTTGATATTGTGGGGCACAGTTACAGTTTAGGGTTAGGTATACAAATATGCTTCATTCAGGCACCCTTGTTGATAAGGGGTGTTTCCCCATTCCCAGACAGATATTGACTACCGTTAATCCCACCTCCCTTCCCCTCTCCCCCCACCATAGTTTCCCATCACTGTCAGTCTTTGTTTTTTCTTTATATAGTATTATGGTGGATGTTCAAGGTCCACTATTTGAGTGAGAACATGTGATACTCAGATCTTTGTTTCTGTGAGAGATCACTCAGTGTTATTGACTCTAGTTCTATCCAGGTTGCTGCAAAATTAATGATTTTGTTCTTTTTTATGGCTGCGTAGTATTCCATTGTGTATATGTACCACATTTTAAAAATCCAGTCCTCTTTTGATGGACAGCATGGTTGGTTCCAGGTTCTTGCTATTGTGAACAACGCA
>NW_007251213.1:1202774-1221793 GCF_000164805.1 Carlito syrichta
GTGAGGTTGAACATTTCTTCATGTGTCTGTTGGCTGCTCGGATGTCTTCCTTTGTGAAGTGTCTGTTCATATCTTTTGCCCATTTTATGGGGTTGTTTGTTTTTTTCTTTTCAACACGTTTGAGTTCCTTGTAGATCCAAGATGTTAAGCCTTTGTCGGACCTGGAGTTGACAAATACTTTTTCCCAGTCTGTAGGCTGTTGAAATGTTTTTTCAAAGCAAAAGAAACCATCAAGAGAGCAGGGAGACAGTCTACAGAATGCGAAACATATTTGGCAACTATCAATCTGACAACAGCCAAACATCCAAGATCTACAAGGAACTCAAACACACTGAAAGGAAAAAAAACCAAAAAATTATTTTTAAAAATGGGCAAAAGACATGAATAGAAGACATAGAAGCAGCCAACACCCAGATACATGAAAAATGCTCAGCCTTACAAATCATAAAAGAAATGCAAATTAAAAACATACTGAAGCCAGGCTTGGTGGCTCAGCCTGTAATCCCGCGCTTTGGAAGGCTGAGGTGAGTGAATTGCCAGAGGCCGCGGGTTCAAGACCTGCCTGGGGAACTTGGCAAGACCTCATCTCCACAATAAATCAAAAATTAGCTGGTAGCATGCACCTGTAGTTCCAGTACTTGGAAGCCTGAGGCGGAAGGATCGCCGGAGCCCAGCAGGTCGAGGCTGCGGTGACCGGGAGTGTGCCACTGCACTCCAGTCTGAAGACAAGAGACTCCAACTCAAAAAAAAAAGAAACAAACAAAAAAACATACTGAGATACTACCTAACTCCATTCAGGATGTCCATAATCAATAACTCCAAAAACAACAGATGCTGGAGAGGATGTGGGGAAAAGGGAACACTCCTGCACTGTTGGTAGGAAAATAAACTAGTACAACTTCTGTCGAAACAATGTGGCAATTTCCAAAAATCTGAAAATCAGCCTTCCATATGACCCAGCAATCCCTCTTCTGGGAATATACCCAGTGGAACTCAGATCACTCTATAATAAAACCTGCACACATGTTTATTGCGGTATTATTCACAATTGCAAAATCATGAAACCAACCACGATGCTCATCAAAAGTGGACTGGATAAAGAAAATGTGGTACATTTACATGATGAAATATTATGAAGCCATAAAGAAAAACAAAATTATGAATTTTGCAGCAGTCTGGATGGAACTGGAATCTACAATACTTAGTGATTTATCGCAGAAACAAAGATCTGATTACCACATGTATTCACTCATAAGTGGACCCTGAACATTTATCATACTATAAGAAAGGGATTGATGGTAGTGGTACACTGCCGGGGAGGGGGCACATAATATCAATAAGGGTACCCACACTTTACCTGTACGATCACCACATATGTACGTAACTCTCATTTGTACCCCACATTTTAAAAATCAAATCAAATAATTATTAAAAAGTAAGGGCTAAGTAAATGGGCTTATAATATGTTTGACAACCAATAGGTGGAATCCATCATTACATTAGTCCTGGAAAACCCTATTTGCCTATATTAATGTTTTCTAATCCCTAAAGATTATGAGGGTATTTATGAGCTCCATTCCAAAAAACCAGCTATGAGTGTGCACATATTTTCCACAGGAGGCTAACATTTTTCTGTCATAGGTCACATTGTTTAGCTGACAAGCTCCTTTATCCTTAATAGACATAAGCATCTTTTTCCTGTTGTGGCAAGATTCTCCAGAGATTTGATAATTGGGAAAGAAAACATTTTTAACTTAAAAATAGTCCAGCAAGAATGCTGGAGGTAGACAGAGCACTAGAAGTAACCTGAAGCTTCTCAGGGAAAAAGCTTAGCTGTTCTTCAGGGAGAAAATGTTGCTGCTTCGATACTGGTGAGCCTGCCAAATGGTCACTTATCAACCTCAGTTTAGTGCTCCTGAGAGAGTTCTAGTAAGATTTTGGAAATAACTATTATTTTTTTTAGCAGCTCTTATATTTAGTACCATTGATTCTTAAAATGCACATGAAAATTACACTTATTTAAGAACCCACCGATCCTCTACATGTCATACTAACCACTTATTTCGGAAAAAAATCTAATTGAAAGTAGGAAAACAATTTACTATTACCTTGAGAAATGTCATCTGAGGAGGAAAAAAAATTGGAAGGATCCTTAAGTCTTTGAGCTTTCTGAGAGATGTAATGGACTATGACAGTCATTTCCAAACTCAAAAGGAAAGACCCTTGCTATTTTTACAATATCCAAAGGCTTTTCCCCGGAGAAATCCCAGGAGTGTCTCCACAGTAATACTTCATTTATCATGTAGAAAGCATGGGCATATATGCAGATACTTTTATAAGTTTAATAATATTCTGATATTAACCTTGAAGTAAATTCTTACTGAGACACTTACAAAAGGCAAGCAGCTTACAGAGACTGCCAAGAACGCTATAATTGAGAGTAAATATCACTTACCTTGTATGAATTCTTTGAAGTGTATGCTGTTCAGAATATTTTATTTTTCTAAATGTTGCAGCTAGAAAAAAAAGAAATTAAAATACAATTTTCAGTATAGAAGCTTTATATGTATATGTATTGAATATAAAAAATAAATAAAATGAATATATCATTGTCATTTAAAACTATAAAAAAGTTCAATACTAGCTAAAGTGAAGAATTCTGTTATGTTTATCAAAGAGTATCACACAATTTAACATTGACAAATAGCCTAACAAAATTATCTCTAGTTTTTAAACTTTTCTTTTAATGTGAGTTGAAAGACTCATTTAATAAATAATCAATACTTGTCAGAAAAATGAAAATACTACTTTAAAAAGAGAATTTGAATGAGATCAAATTTAAAATTAAACCATCCAGATATATTTATTCTCATTCTTTAGTGAAATGAGCCTCATCTACATTATGAGAGACTTATACCGACTAATAGATATAGTCCTAAATAATAAGGATTCTATAAAAATGCACAATAGAATTATTTAAGTTGTATAGCAATAGCATGATTATTTTAAAGCAAAAATCTATTCTAACCTCATAAAAATATAATACAGAGTGTTGTAATAATAAATATAATGTGATGGCAACATGAAATAATAAGCAATATGTACATTTTTTTTCTCCAGCTACACTCCTTTTATCTAGTAATATTTTCCCTTTGGGGCTACTTGACTTGAGACCTTTTTTTGCAACACAAGTCAGTAATCTGAGTAGAATAAAAAGGAAAGAAGGAAACAAGCAAGTATCATATTTTAGTTTAAAATAAAATTTCCAATGTAGACTATATTAAAGAGAATAATTGTTAAGTCATTTGCTCTAATCCGCTTCACTAGAGCTGATGAGTAATGTAGTTTTTTAGGCTACGGAGGAAAAATAAGAATAAAAGTGGGAAAATATTAGATGTAATGGCATCAGTATATCAGAAAAGGGTTGTGTACTTTCTCCTGCTGGAAATTAGCTTCAATATAAAGTGTGATAGGACTCCCAAAGTAGTTGTGACACCCACAAGTAATCCCATGTGGTTGCCTGGAAAACGGAGTCTTGCAAGAATTGTTTGAGCCACCAGAAAGGGTTGACAGTAGAGCAGGAAAGGATACAGTGATGCTGTTAGAGGTAAAGAGCGCTAATGACAACATTATTTGATTTTTTTTCAGCCGAGATTAGCAAACATAATAGAGCTAATATTATCTACACCAACAAGAGTGTGCTATTAATATTTATAAAACATGAGAAAGTGAGAGAGTTACAAAAATATCATGGTAATAAAAGCAGAAAAAAATGGGTTAGCAGTCTATAAGATAAAGGACTAATTAAGAATGCAAGCATCAGTGTGGAGGGATGGTCAAGTTTGAGGATGGTCTTATCCAGCCACATTCCCACATATCACAATGATACACAGCACCTGAAATTCAGAGTCTGTCTCAGGATAAATGAAAGGGTAATAAGCATTATGTTATAAGAAGGGGTCATAAGACTAAAGAATTGTCTGACTTTTGTTTTAACTGAATAAGAAAATTCTGATTTTATTTAATTTGTCATTATTTGGCAAGGTAAGTGTTTTATTACTGAACAAAATATAGGTTTGAAATTTATAAAGGACAAAAACTCTATTTTATTTTACTAAATTTGTAAACTGAGAAATTTAGCAATGTAGTATAATGGAATTCATCAGCATCAATGTACCAGCTAGCATTAATGTGAGAGGTCACATTCAGTTTCAGTGAATTTTTGGGGAGTCTTTCAACCTGTTGGTCTATTTCATGATGTGTGACTTATGAGTGCACCTACCCACACCACACTGTGTTCAGCGGTTTTTGATCCCAAATTCCATGACCCCCATGCTCTACCCTCTCTATTCACCAGATCTCACCCCAAGCAACTTTTTAAAATTGTTTCCCTGGATAAAAGCAGTTCCCAAAGGAAAATGTTTTGCTGATATGGAGGAAGTCAAACAAAAAAACAGCAGAAGCACTAAAAGGCATCAAAATTGATGAGTTCAAAAACTGTTTTCTCTTTCTTTTTTCTTTTTTTTAGGGCTCAGCAATTTTTGCTTGCTTTGTTTATTTATTTATTCATTCATTTAGACTGATTCTTTGTTTTTGTTTTTAGATTCAGCAGTTACACATGCTTATTTGTTACATAGTTATACATAGTTATAGTGTAATGGTGAGGATTGGGTCTCAGGTGACCCATTCTCCAGATAGTGAACATGGTGTTTTATAGGTAGTTTCTGAACACCAGATCCTGGCCCCTCTTCCCCTTCCCCCTTATTAGTGCCCCCAGTGTCTGTTATTTCCAACCTTCTGACTATTTAACTCCTACATATAAGTGAGAACATGTGGTATTTGATTTCCTGTTTCTGAATCAGTTCACTTATTAGGATGATGATTTCCAGTTCCATCCACTTTGCTACATTGGACATTATTTCATTATTTTTTATGGCTGTATAGTATTCCATGGTGTATATATATCACATTTTCATTTTCCACTGATCAGTTCATGGGCATTTAGATGAATTTCACATCTTTGCAATAATGAATTGTGCTGCAGTGAACACATGGGTGCAGTTGTCTTTGTTATATAATAATACCCTTCCCTTAGAGTACATATCTAGTAGTGGGATTGTCAGATCAAATACTAGATCTAATTTTAGTTCCTTGAGTAATCTCTATACTACTTTCCATAGAGAATTTTAGTTCTTTGAGTCATCTCTATACTACTTTCCATAGAGATTGAAGTAACACTTCCATCAACAGTGTATGTTTTCACTTTTCTCTGCATCCACACTAGCATCTATTGGTTTATTTTTATTTTTTTATTAAATCAATATTTTTTATTATGGTTTTGTGGGGTACAGTTAAGGGTTAGGTGTACAATTACATTTCATGAATAGTGTAAGGTGGCATCTTCTTGTGGCTTTAAAAAGCATTTCCCTGATGATAAGTGATGTTGAACATTTTTTTACATGTCTGTTGGTCCTTTGTATAGCCTGTTTTGAGAGGTATCTGTTCATGCATTTGCCCACTTTTTAAATGTGTTTATTGTTTTGGTTTTTTTTTTCTTGCTGATTTGTTTAAGTTATTTGTAGGTTCTGGATATGTCTTTTGTCAGATGTATAGTTTGTGAATATCTTCTCCCATTTTGTAGATTGCCTATTTGCTGTGTTGATTTTTTATTTTGCTGTGCAGAAGCTTTTTTGTTTAATTAAGTACCACTTGTTTATTTTTCTTTTAGGTGCATTTGATTTTGGTGATTTAGCCATTAATTATTTGTCTAGATTAATGTCCAGAAGAGTTTTCTTAAGTTTTCATCTAGGATTTTTAAGTTTTCAGGTCTAACACTTCAGGTCTAACATTTAAGTCCTTAATCAATCTTGCGTTGGTTTTTGTATATGAGGAGAGATAGGGATCAAGCTTCATTGTTCTGCATGTAACTATTCTATTTTCCCAGCACCATTTATTGAATAGGGTGCCCTTTCCCCAAAGGGAAAAGGATATCTGGATTTTCTGTTCTGTTCCATTGATCCATTTGTCTGCTCTTGTACAAGAGCTGTACTGTTTTGGTAACTACAGTCCTGTAGTATAGTTGGAAATCAGATAATGTGATCCTTTCAGGTTTGTTCTTTTTGCTAAGGATTACATTGGCTATTCTGACTTCTTTTTTGGTTCCATGTGAATTTTAGCATTGTTTTTCCTAATTCTGTGAAAAATTATATTGGTAGTTTGATAGGAATTGCATTCAATCTATAGAATACTTTGGGTAACATGGTCATTTTAATCATGTAGATCCTTTCAATTCATGGGCATGGAATTTATTCTCCATTTGATTGTGTTCTCTGCAATATCTTTTATCAAAGTTTTATTGTTCTTCTTGTAGCATTCTTTCACCTTCTTGGTTAAGTATATTCCTAGGTATTTTAGCTTTTTGACAGCTATTGTAAATGGAATTGAGTTTTTGATTTGAATCTCAGCTTGGTTGCTATTGGTGCATAACAGTGCTAATGATTGATGTGTGTTGATTTTATATCCTGAAATTTTACTGAATTATTTATCAAGACCAAGAGTCTTTTAGATAATTCATTAGGGTTCTCTGGGTATAAGATCATATTATCGGCATGCAGAGATAGTTTGACTTCGTTTTTATCAATTTGGAGACCATTTATTGATTTGTCTTGTCAATTTGCTCTAGCTAGCTCTTCCAGTACTATGTTGAGTAGTAGCAGTGAAAATGGGCATCTTTGCCTTGTTCTATTTTTGAGGGAGTATGTCTTCAATTTTTCTCTGTTCAGAATTACACTGGCTGTGGGTTTGTTGAATATAGCTGCTACTGTTTTTAGGTATGTTCTCTCTATTTCTTTTTTTGCTGAGGGTTTTGCTCATGAACCAATGCTAGATTTTATCAAATGTTTTTTTCTGCATCTATTGAAATGATCACATGATTTTTGTTTCTAATTCTGTTTATGTAGTGGATCGTGTTTATTGACTTGCATATATTCAACCACCCTTGTATACCTGGGATAAAATCAACTGCATCGTGGTGTAATTTTTTTTTTTTTTTTTTTTTTTTAGCGTGCTGTTAAATTTGGTTGGCCAATATTTTGTTAAGGATTTTTGCATTTATACTCATAAGGGATATTGGTCTGTAATTTTCTTTTTGTTGTTGTTGTTGTATCTTTCCCTGGCTTTGGTATGAGTGATACCGCCCTCATAGAATGAATTCAGGAGGATTCCCTTCTCTCCAATCTTATGGAAAAACTTCACTAAAATTGGTACCAGTTCTTCCTTAAAGTTATAGTAGAATTCAGCTGTGATTCCATCAAGTCTTAGATTTGCTGTTGCTGTTGGGAGATTTCTAAATACAGTTTCAGTCTCACTATTTGTTATAGGTCTGTTCAGGTTTTCTATTTCTTCCCGATTCAAGGCTGGGGGTTGTATGTTTCCAATAATTCATCCATTTCCTCTAGGTTTTCTAGGTTTTTTTGCATAAATAGAGGAGTTCATAAAAGTCTTCAGGAATTCTTTAAATTTTCACAGTATCAGATGTAATGTCTCCTTTTTCATTTCTGACTGAGCTCATTTGAGTGTTATCTTTTGTTTCTTAATTAATCTAGTTAGTGGTTTATTAATTTTATTTATTTTTTTCAAAGAACCAACTTTGTGTCATTTATCGTTTGTATTTTTTATTTCAATTTCATTCAGTTCTACTCTGATCTTCATTATTTCTCTTCTTCTGCTAGTTTTGGGTTTGGTTTGTTCATGTTTTTCTATTTCCTTGAGGTGTGATGTTAGGTGGTCAATGTGTGATCTTTCAGTCTTATTAATATAGGCCGTGCGTACTATAAATTTTCCTTTGAGCACAGCTTTGGCTATGTTTAGGAGGTTTTAATAACTTGTCTCATTGTTGTCATTTGTTTCAATACATTTTTAAATTTTCATTTTGATTTCAATGTTGACCCAAAGATCATTCAGGAGAAAATTGTTTAACTTTCATGTGTCTATTTGGTTTTGTAAGTTCTTCTTAAAGTTAATTTCTAGCTTTATTTCAATTTGGTCTGAGATGACGTGTGATGTGATTTGTGTTTGTTTTTTTTTAATTTATTGAAATTTGATTTGTGACCCATCATATGATCTATTTTGGAGAATATTCCATGTGGTAATGAAAAAAAAGTATGTTCTGTAGCTTTGGGATGAAATTTTTTGTAGATGTACATTAATTTCATTTTCTCTAGAGTCCTATTTAATGTCAGTGTTTCTTTGTTGAATTTCTGCCTTGATGGTCTGTTTATTGCTCTCAGTCTCTCAGTATTATTGTATTGCTGTCTATTTCTCTTTTTTCTTTTTAGGTCTAATGGAATTTGTTTTATAAAGCAGGGGAACTTTGTTATTAGACACATATATATTTAAAATTTCTATGACCTCATGTTGGATTGATCATTTTTTCAATATATAACCATCTTTGTTTTATTTTATTGTTGTTAATTTAAAGTCTGTTTTTATCTGATATAAAAATGACTACTTCTGCTTATTTTTGGTTTTCATTTGCATGAAATATATTCCCTACCCTTTTACCTTGAGTATAGGAGTCTTTGTGAGTTAAGTGGGTATCTTGAAGGCAGCAAGTATTTGGGTTGTGTTTTCCTATCCATTCTGTTAGTCTATATCTTTAAACTGGCCATTTAGACCATTTACATCCAGAGTTAATAATGATATGTAATGTATTATTCAACTCAGCATGTTGGTTGCTATCTGGGTGCTTTGTTTATTTATTTTCCCTATTATGTTGGTGTTCCATAGAGCCTGGGGACTTTATTGTTTGCAGTATTTTTTCTACTGTTGTATTTCAACTTTTGTTTCAGTATTTAGGACTCCCTTTAGTATTTCTTGTAGAGCCAGTTGACTGGTGACAAATTCCCTGAGTGTTTGCTTATCTGTCAAGGACTTCATTTCTCCTTTATTTATGAAACTTAGTTTTGTGGAATACAAAATCTTTGACTGACAGTCATTCTGTTTGAGAAGATTGAAAATGAGACCCAACTCCCTCTGACTTGTAGGGTTTCTTCTGAGAAGTCTGCTGGTAGTCTGATAAGTTTGCCTTGTACATTATTTGATGGTTTGTCTCCCTTCTTTTAAAATTATTTCCTTTAACTTTGCATAACAGATGACTACATATCTTTGGGATTTCGTTTTTGCAATCAATCTTCTGGGCGTTCTTTTGGCTTCTTATATCTGAATGGTTAGATCTCTGGCAAAGCTAGGGAAGTCTTCCTCCATTATTCAAATTGGTTTTCCAAACTTGTTGCTTTCTATTCTTCCTCAGGAACACCTATGATTCTTAGGTTTGGATGCTTTACATAATCTTGTATTTCTTGCAGACTTTGTTCCATTCTCTTGATAATATTTTCTTTATTGTTATCTCATAGAGCTAATTCAAAAGCCTTGTGTTCAAGTTCTGAGATCTTTCTTCTGCTTGTTCTAGTGTGCTGTCAAAATTTTCCACTGCATTTTGTACTTCCCTAAAAGTTTCTTTCATTTCAGAATTTCAGCTTTTCTCTCTCTTTCTTTCTTTCTTTCTTTCTTTCTTTCTTTCTTTCTTTCTTTCTTTCTTCTTTCTTTCTTTCTTTGTGTGTGTGTGTCTATATCCATCTCCTGAATAGATTTTTTTTTTTAATTTTTTTGTTCTTTTTCAGTTTTCTTCTGAAGTTTCTTGAACCATTTTATCATCAACCTTTTGAATTCTATGTCTGGAGCTTCAACAATTTTTATTTGGTTGGAGTTCATTGCTGAAGAATTGGTGTGGTGTTTTGGGGTGCTGAAGAACTCTGTTTTTCATATTGTCAGAATTAGTTTTCTGGTTCCTCTCATTTGGGTAGACTTTTTTTTGGCTCCCTTGGATATATATATATATAGCTTGGTGTGGTGAGTTTCTCAATTGTCAGATGTGGCAGTCTTCTGCTTTGTACCAGCACTGGCTCGTGGTGTTTTGAGTGGTTTGCATGACCTGGAAAAGTATTGGGTTTTTTATGAGTCAGATTCTCACTCTGCTGCCCAGGCTAGAGTGTAGTGGCACACTCACAGCCACTGCAGCCTTGACATACTGGACTCAGGTGATCCTTCTACCTCAGCCTTCCAAGTAGATGGAACTACAGGCACCCTCTACCCGTTCCAGCTTATTTTTTTATTTATTTAGAGACGAGGTCTTACCAAGTTGCCCAGGCTGGTCTCAAACCCCTAAGCTCAGGCAATCCTCTCGCCTTGGCCTTCCAAAGTACTGGAAATACAAGTTTGAGCCACTGTACCTGGCCTGGTAAGTATTGTTAGCTGGCATTTGAGATTAGGCCTTCCCCAAATCTGAGGTGTTATGTACAGTGTGGTTTGCTGTACTGTTGACCTCCAGCCAGGAGGTTGCTCTTGTAGGACAAACCCAGCTTTGATGGTGGTTATAGGATTCCTTTGTGGACAGTATTTACCAAAGTAATTCCCCTCCCTGTCTAAGCTGAGGGTGGGGCTCTGGGGATTTTCCGATTTTTCTGTTTTGAGCCTTCAGGGTTTTTTCAGGGAAATGGAGATGGAGCACCCACTCTTAGCTACCCCAGTGGAGATTCCAAGGGACTCTCATAATGAGATAAAGCTGTTGTGCAGAGCAGGCCCAGAAGAATTCACAAGGGAAATGAAAGATTTCTAAGGCAATGCCACCCACCAGCTCCCACCTTGGCTTAAGGCAATCTGCTATCTGAATTTCAAGGTGCAGTTGGCCTCAGGGTCTCAAGTGTTTTCAGCTACCTGCCCAGCCAGGAACTCTCTGCAGCTGTGGAGCTTGTCCCTGGGGTCCATTTCCTCCCAAGCTGGCTGGAAAGCAGCCACTGTACCCTGCAAGGGGTGGACTCCTGGGAAATGATGACTGGTGTTGCTCAAGGCTTTTTTCTTGCATCACTCCATTGCCAAGTACCTCTGTAGGGATGAAAATTTCCATGCGAGACTAGAATCCCCCAAGGTCCAGAGATCCCTGAAAGTTTGCAGCAGGAGCACAGAACTCCTGAACTCCCATCACTCACACTCCCTACTGTGTCTGCAGGCTGTGGTGGACTGTGTGGTGCAGAACCAGCCCAGGTCAGTGAATTTGTTCCTTTTTTTGTTGTTGTTGCCCCAAGTGGTTATTATCTCTCCTTTGGGGCATGCTGCACTGAGTGCTGAGGAAACTCTGTAACATGTTTCACTCCATAGGAGAAACTCACTCTAGCTGCTTCATGAAGGCCATCTTAATCCTCTGATTCCAAAAAAGTGTTTTAAGCAGTCAGAAAAAGGGTTTCAGTAGGTGTATTGAATCGAAGAGCAAGTACTTTGAAGGTGATTAAAATTTAAACATGTAAGAAAAAATACATTTTTAAAATAAATAAATTCTATTTTGGGGGGTAACCCCATATATATCTGTCTGTCTATCTAGCTATCTATAAAGTAACTATTGACAAACTATTTTATTTACTGAGGTAAAGAACTATGAACAAGTTTTACTTATGGGTGGAAGATAATGCTCCCCTTTATAGGAAATTAGCGTTTGTGGTATCTATGACATACCGAAATAGGATTTATTTATTTTTTTTTTGAGTTGGAGTCTCACTCTGTCACCCAGACTGGAGTGCAGTGGCCGCTCCCGGCCCTGGCAGCCTCAACCTGCTGGGCTCCGGCGATCCTTCCGCCTCAGCCTTCCAAGTAGTCGGAATGACAGGCATGCGCTACCACGCCCGGCTGATTTTTTGATTTATGGTAGAGATGAGGTCTCGCTGCCCAGGCGGGTCTCGAACCCGCGGGCTCAGGCAATCCACTCACCTCAGCCTCCCAAAGGCGCGGGATTACAGGCTGAGCCACCGAGCCCGGCAGGGGATTTTTTTTTTTTTAGTCACAAATTACCATAAGGTTTGGTGCTCAGGAAAGCACATCCTAGAAGTGAAAGTGAATAAGGTTGTTGAGAGAAAAGCAGAGAGTGTGGAGTGGGTACCTGAGGATAAACTGATAAAGACAGAGAAGTGGGAATCACAGGAGGAACAAGCATACAACAGAAGCACATAAAGAGAAGAGAAAGTTACAAGAATAATTTGTTATGTCCATACTTCCTGAGAATATTGTCTTGACAATAAAATATTGTTGACAATAATATCAATTTATGGGAATAAAAGATTTAAATATACTGCTGATTGAGTAGGAGATAAAGAAATATAAAAATATAGAAGTTTAGAAAAAGTATCTTTCTCTCTATATATATCTAATTGTTTTGAGCATTGTCCCAAGTCTGAAATGTTGAGCTCTGGTCATCAGATAAATTCATGTCCAGTGCTCTATGTGATTTCTGTTCTCACTACCTTTGAAAAGAAAGTTAGGGTGCTATATTTATAAGATTATGTTCCAGGGTCCCTTTGGCATGACAAACATAGAACTGCCATGAGACTGATGGTTACTTAGTGAGTCTCAGAAGTATATTCTTACAAGAGATAAGAATGGTCATAAGTTAATAACAATAAAGGAAAATATTTCTGATTGTTTTATTTGAACCACCATTGCTCAGATTTTCCATGTCTAAGTGGCACAGTATTGTCTAATTTAGTTTGTAGAAATTATATAGATATTTAACAATAGTATTTCATATCTTGAGCTTTACACTTTTCAGAAGTACCTCGAATTGTCTATGAAGGTAACTTGACATTATGTATTCATATATATATATATATATATATATATACACACACACACATATACACACACACACACACACACACATATATCCATATCTATCTATCTATCTATCTATCTATCTATCTATCTATATCTATATGTCTTTGAGAAAGGAAATAGAAATAAGTTATGGGGATACAATAGTACTTGGTATTTGTAATTTTTTTACAAAAAATTAAATGTAGAACAAAATAAAATTCAACAGACCTTTTGTCTGATTCTCATTCCATTTTCCAGTTTTCTTACTTTTCGAATTTTTTGTTGAACCAATCTCATTAGCTCCTGCCCATCATAATGAAAATCTCCACCACTATACTTAGGAAACCTTTGGTTGACATCTTTAGTGTAGATATATTTTTAAATATTTTATTTTAGTTCTAATTTTAGTTCTTTAATTAATATTACCTCTTTTAATGGCAATAAAGAAGTAACAATTGAATAATATTGCATATTATAAAAATGTATTTATTTTTTTAATTTTTATTTCTATTAAGTTTTTGTGAACTAGAAGAGCATTTTTGTTTTTCTTCTAACAAAATCTGAGAACAGATGTTAAGGAGAACGAAGGATACACCTGACCTGGAATTATTTTTTCAATAGAATATTAACTTGGGATTTTACAGACTTCACAGCATGCCCGAGATGAGAATCACAGTTTCACCTGGTTGAACCATTTCACAATTCATTTTCACACGTTCTTTATTATTTTTTTAAAGCTAAATTATACCCTAAGAGTATCTTGGCCAATGTGAGACCAGTAGATAGCTTTATTATTATTATTTTCTTCTTTTCATTCAACATTTTCTTCCTTACTCTATTAATAGCATCCCGTTTGTTTTTTGAGCAAAATATCCTTACCCTTTTGTAATTCGTCTTGCCTTTGCTGCATTTTACATTCACACAAGCAATGTTTGAAATCCTTCTTCATCCACATACTTATGGACATAGTATAATCAGTCTTATAAATGCTGATTTTTGGAATAGATGTAGTGGTATCTTATTTTGACTTTAACTTGCATTTTTCTAATGATTAATCATATTGGAAATTCATCTTGCACTTTTGCCATTCATATATTTTTTTCATTTGTTATTTTATTATTGTGTTGTGAGAGTTTCTTACATGTATTTTATAAAAGTACTTTATCAACTATATGATCTGCAAGCATCTCTCCAGTCTATGGCTTATCATTTACTTAATATCTTCTTTCAAAGGGCAGGAGCTATTGTTAATGAACATCAGTTGATCAATTTGTGTTTTATAGATTGTGCTATTGGAAAGTTCGCATTCTTTTTTTTTAACAGTTTTACATTTGATATTTTGATGTGTGATTCACTTTTAGTCATTTTGTGTGTGTGAGATATCTGAATTGAAGCTCACTTTTTAGCAATATTCTAATTGTGTATATGTACCACATTTTTTTTATTCAGTTCAGCTTTGATGGACAACATAGTTGGTTCCATGTTTTTGCTATTATGAATAGAGCGGCAACAAACATGCGTGTGCAGGTATCTTTTTTGTAGAATGTTTTGAGTTCCTCCGGGTATATTTCCAGTAAGGGGATTGCTGGGTAGTATGGAAAGATACAATTATTCTAGTAGCACTTGTTAAAAAGACTATTTATTGTGCTACATGCATTTTGATGATATGTTATTGGGTACATCAATGCTTGGAGTTACTTTTTCTGCTTGTAAAATTGACTTGCAATATTATGAAGTGATCTTCTTTATTCTGATAATTTTTAGTTTGAAATTTACTTTGCTGATATTAATAAAGCTACTACAGCCTTGTTATATTTTCCATAATTTTAGTTTTAACTCAATTTTGTTTATCAATTTAAAGTAGTTTTCTGTAGGAAGCATAAGGTTGGTTCTTATTTTGTGTATTTTGTGTAACAATCTCTGGTTTTTAATTAAAATCTTTAGGTCATACCAGCTTACATTTTGTTTTCTACCTGTCCTACAAGTTTTTGGTTTATTTTTACTTTTGTTGTGAGTTTAAACAATTATTTTCTTATTTTTCTTATGATTCTGTTGAATCAACTCTTTTAGCTACTAGTTCTAACTTAATTTTAAAAATTGCAGGTGTTGCTTTAAGCTTTATAAAGTACAACTTTAATCACAGTTTAGCCTTAAGTGATAGTACATCATTTCCCATATAGTATAAGAACTTTACAATAGTATATTTTCATTTTCCCCTCCCAATCACTCTGCTATTGTTTTTATACATTTTACTTTGACATGTGTTATAAACCATGTTACAATATTTTTGTTTAAATGGCTAATTTCAATTTAAAGCCTTTAAATAAAAAAATTATATATTTACCCAGATATATACCATTTCTAATTTATATGATATTTTTATTTTCATTTGGCATCTGTTTTTTTGTTGTTGTTGTTTTTTTGGGGTATGAGGATGGAGATTTATAAAAGAACTAGACATTGACCTTCCATATGACCAACAATCCCCTTACAAGGAATATACCCATAGGAACACAAAATATTCTACAAAAATGATACCTGCACATGCATGTTTATTGCAGCACTATTCACAATAGCAAAAACATGGAACCAACTGTGCTGTACATCA
Source organism: Carlito syrichta (assembly GCF_000164805.1). Taxonomy (NCBI): domain Eukaryota; kingdom Metazoa; phylum Chordata; class Mammalia; order Primates; family Tarsiidae; genus Carlito; species Carlito syrichta. Next base: position 1,218,079 of record NW_007251213.1, read on the forward strand.
AAACTGACCTGGATTAAAAAAATGTGGTACAGACATGATGGAATATTATGCAGCCATAAAGAAGGGCAGACATATGGACTTCACAGCTACTTAGAGTCTACCATACTCGGTGATATATCACAGAAACAAAGAACAGAGTACCACATGTTCTCACTCAAAAGAGTACCCTGAATATTTACCATAATACTATAAGAAAGGGATTGGCAGTAGTTGGGGGGGGGGCACAACATCAATAAGGGTACTTGATCTTAAACCAGACAGAGTGTGGACCAAAGGGACGCCCAAACTTTCCCTGTACAATGACCACTTGTATACCTAATTTTGAATTGTACTCCTCATCTTTAAAATTAAAAAATAAAAATTTATCATAATGATGATCTTTTTTTTAGTTTTTGTATTTCTGAAACAGTCTTCATTTTTATTTCATTTTAAAATTATTTTCATTATGTGTAGAATACTTAATTGACAGAATTTTTTCAGTATTTTAGAGATGATTCTATGTTATTGTTTTTCTATTTATATATATTTTGCTACTTGAAGTTCAATTACAGCTTACTGAAACTTTCTTGCTTTTTGGGAAGTTTGGGGGTGATGGGATTCTTTGAATATCTTTTTGCTACTTATTTAAGGTTCACTAATATTATTTTTCTGAGTATCTAGTCTGTTGTTTCACATCATTCATTGTGTTTCCCATTCCAAATATTGCAGTATTCACTTTGGATTCTCTCTCTCTCTCTCTCTCTCTCTCTCTCTCTCGAGATAGATATATACATATATACACACATATATATGTTTAAATTTCACTTATAAAAATTGGAATTTATTCAAATATTTTTCAGGATAAGGGGCAATATAGTCACTCTACTACTTGAGGAAAGATAAAGATAAAAATATTACTTAAAGCAAAATAAAAATATTTTGTTATTTATAGAGAACTTTGGCTAAATCTAATGGAAGGCCTTTATTTCTAACATTCTTAGTGGGATTCTATGTAATGGTGACCCTCACTCTAAGAAAGCATTCAAAAAATGCCTGTTTCTAGAAAATGCCTGTTTCTAGAAACTAGTATAACCATACAAAATGCTTTAAATTATTCTGGAGAGATCAGTTATATTAAATTAGATATAGAGAATTGAAATTCTTTTCTTATATCATTGTTTTAGTAATGTCTTGCTTATTTCCTTAATTAATTACTAAATTAATCTCAATTCTTTCTCAAACCTTTAATGCTATGTGAAGTGTGTGAATAAGAGCTAAGGGTATAAGATAATTTTCCTAGTATCATTTTCTTTCCCCCCAAACTTATTTTTTTTTATTAGGAAGAGCTGCTGTGGACGAATTCTTTCAACTTTTGTGCATCTGAAAAGTGTTTGTTTTACTTTTACTATGAAAGATACTTTTTCTAAATATAACTTTCAGTTTGTCAAGTATTTTGCTTTCTTAGTAATTTTAAATACACTGTTTCCTATCTTTTCACTTTCAAAATCTGACAGTAAATCTACTGTAATAATTGTCTTAACCATCCCACCCAATCCACAAAATGTGTCTTTTACTGTGACTGTATAGGAATCATTTATCATTGATTTTAGAAAAGTTCATAATGATGTGCCTTCATGTTTTACTTGGGGGTTTGTTGAAAATCTGTGGGTTTTCTTATCAAATATAAGATAATTAAGCCAGTTTAGATATACATTTTTGCCCCTACCGACTAATCCATTTTTCCCTCTCTATGGGGATTCTAGTTACGTGATATTATGGACCCCTAAATATTGTTTCACAGCTTATTGGTGGGATTGCGTTCTTTTTCCATTCTTAGTTTTTTTTTTTTTTTTAATCTTTTCTTCAGTGTTTCATTTTGGATAATTTATATTGCTTTTTATTCAAGATTAATATTTGTTTCTATTGCTAAGTCTAATCTGCTTTTTATTAAATTGTGTATTATATTATAATTATTTTACATCTAAAGTTTGATTTTGGTATTTTAATATCTTGTCTCTGCTTAATGTATGAACATATAAAATATATAGTGCATTTTTCTGCTAATTCTAAAATTTGTATTTGTTTTGAAAGTGTATTGATTAATTATTTTTTCCTTATTCTGGACATTTTTCTGCTTCTTTGATGCCTGTTATTTTTTAATTGGATAACCTACATTGTGAGTTTTAAGGTTTTAGGTGATTAATATTTTTGTATTCCTGTAAATATTTTTGAACTTTATTTGTGAATGAAGTCAAACTACTTTGAAACAGTTTGACCATTTTGGTCTTGTTGTATGATATATGAAACCACACTAGAGCAGTAATTAGTTGAATGCTTCTCAACTTCAGCAATTTTAACATTTGGGGATAGTTATTTTATGTGGAGAACTTTCCCTTGTATTATAAAACTGTTCATAAGCATCACTGGTCTCTACTCACCATATGCCAGTAGCAACTTCTTCCCAGTTATAGCAGCCAAAAATATTTCCCATCATTCTAAATGATGACCCTTGGGGTATAAAAGTGCATCCTTTATACTACTAATTGAGAATCTCTGGTCTAGAGTGAATTTCATGCCACTACTGAGGCACTTTACCCAGCGCCTGTGCTTATTAGTTTTTCTGTTAAACTAGTGAGAACAGCCATGGTTAACAAGAATATGTGAATATTAGATACTCTTACCTCTATTCCTTTAGAGAAAGATAGTTCTTTCTCTGACCTTATGTAGTTTTCTTACAAATTAGTGCTGTTCTAAACTCTACTGCATTCTTAAAGGATCACTCTGTAGATCTTTGGTGTTCTTTCTGTGAGTAGTTTCCTTCTCTCTGATATCCTGTCTTATGAACTTTAGTCTTGTTGGCCATTCTGAACTTCCTTTGATCTCCCTAACTTACAGAAACTACTAGGCTCCATCTGGATACTCACTCTGTTTCATAGTTTGGGAACTCTCTTAAGGCATTAATATGGGACAATTGTAGAGTTAAATTCATTTTTTCCCTTTCTTATAGAGATCATTGTCTTTCATTGCTTCATGGTCATTGTCTTAAAACTAATAGATCTCACAAATACCTTTGTCCGGTTCAAGAATCATTCTTACTTTATTAGCCCCTTGAAGCAACTGACAATGAAAGAACCATTTATTAAGCCAATTCATATCCTCCTAGAACAAAGCTCTCCTGAATCATTTTTTGTTGTTGTTGTTAATGCAAGTTGTTTATTGCACAAAATTACCATATTCACATTTGCATATTATGACAATCTTCTGGACTAAAATGTTTTGTTCTAATATCAGTATATTATGACAATTAAGAAAGGAAACATAAAGACACCTAAGAACTGAAGAACATCTTTCTAATGTTCTTAGTGCTCTGGCAGGTAAACATCTTCTCATCCTTTAAAATCCCATGTAAATATCCCTTCCTCTTGAAGCCTTTTTAAATACTCTCCTCAAGAGTCAGTCCTTTCACTGGGCTGATGCCATATTAGGCTGGTGCCAGCCTCTTCCTGTCATCTTTATCATGTTATATTATAATAATTCGTATATGAATCTGTCTGCCTCACTACACTCCAGGCATTCAAGGATTGAAACAATATCCCTGTTTTATTCACCCCTTGACTCCCAACATGCAGCCTGATGTCCAGCACATAGAGTATATCAATACAGGTGTAACAAATATTTGATTACTAGCATGATTCAGGCAAGGAGGTAAATGCTTACCCACATTATCTCATTTAAT
>NW_007251213.1:1221813-1223598 GCF_000164805.1 Carlito syrichta
CATAGTTTCCCACTACTGTCAGTCATTTTCTTATAGTATTACATTGGATGTTCAAGGTCTTATATGAGTGAGAACATGTGATACTCGGATCTTTGTTTCTGTGAGAGGTCACTCAGTATTATAGACTCTAGTTCCATCCAGGTTGCTGCGAAATTCATGATTCTGTTCTTTTTTATGGCTGCGTAGTATTCCATCGTGTATATGTACCACATTTTTTTAATCCAGTCCTCTTTTGATGGGCAGCATGGTTGTTTCCAGGTTCTTGCTATTGTGAACAATGCTGCGATAAACATACGTGTGCAGGTATCTTTTTTATAGAGTGATTTGTGTTCTTCAGGGTATATTCCCAGTAGGGGGATTGCAGGGTCATATGGAAGGTCAATTTTTAGAGCTTTTAGGAATCGCCACACTGCTTTCCACAGAGGTTGCACTAGTTCACACTCCCACCAGCAGTGTAGAAGTGTTCCCTTTTCACCACACCCTCTCCAGCAGCTGTTATTTTTTGAGTTGTTGATAATTGCCATTCTGACTGGAGTTAGGTGGTATCTCAGTGTGGTTTTGATTTGCATCTCCCTGATGATTAGTGAGGTTGAGCATTTCTTCATGTGTTTGTTGGCTTCTCGAATGTCTTCTTTTGTGAAGTGTCTGTTCATATCTTTTGCCCATTTTATAATGGAGTTGTTTGTTTTCTTCTTTTCAGTACGTTTCAGTTCCTTGTAGATCCAGGATGTTAAGCCTTTGTCAGACCTAGAGTTGGCAAAGACTTTTTCCCAGTCTGTAGGCTGTCTTCCTGCTCTCTTGATGGTTTCTTTGGCTTTGCAGAAGCTTGTCAGTTTAATAAGGTCCCATTTGTCTATCTTCTCTCTTAAGTCCTGTGGGTTTCGGGTTTTGTACAGGAATTGGATGCCAGTTCCGATTTCCATGAGAGTATTTCCTTCCTTTTCTAAGATTCTTATGGTTTGAGGTTTTACATTTAGGTCTCTGATCCATTTGGAGTTAACCTTTGTGCATGGGGATAGATAGGGGTCCTGTTTCAATCTTCTGCATGTGTCAACCAGTTTTCCCAGCACCATTTACTGAATAGGTTCTCTTCTCCCCACTGGTAGGTGGTGGGGGCTTTGTCGAAGATGAGTTGGTTGAGAAATTGAGGTTTTGCTTCTGGGATCTCAATTCTATTCCATTGATCTATATGCCTGTTCCTGTACCAATACCAAGCAGTTTTGATAATTGTAGCTTTATAGTAAAGTTTGAAGTCTGGTAATGTGATGCCACTTGCTTTGTTTCTTTTTTTGCTGAGGATTGTTCTGGCTATTCTTGCACATTTGTGTTTCCATATGAATTCCTGTGTTGTTTTTTTCTAGGTCTGAGAAGAATGTTGTTGGTAATTTAATGGGTATTGCATTGAATTTGTAGATTGCCTTAGGTAAGATGGACATCTTCACAATGTTGATTCTTCCAATCTATGAGCATGGGATATTTTTCCACTTGTTTGTGTCATCTTTGATTTCTTTCAGCAGTGTTTTATAGTTTTCATTGTAAAGGTCTTTCACGTCTCTGGTTAGGAAGATGCTAAGGTATTTCATTTTTTTTTTTTGGCTATTGTGAATGGAATTGTGTTTTTTATTTGGGTTTCTGTTTGTTTATTATTGGTGTAGAGAAATGCGATTGTCTTTTGTACATTTATTTTGTATCCTGACACTTTGCCAAAGGCCTCTATCAATGTAAGGAGGCTTTTGACAGATTCTCTTGGGTTTTCAAGGTACACAATCATATCATCTGCAAAGG
>NW_007251214.1:0-837 GCF_000164805.1 Carlito syrichta
GTATGGAAACAAACTTGAAAACCTTAAAGAAATGGAGGACTTTCTGACATCACACAACCTCCCTAGGTTGGAATAAGAAGAAATTGGGACCCTAAATAGACCAATAACAATCAAGGAAATCGACTACATAACAAAAAAACTTCCTACAGAAAAAAGCCCTGGTCCAGATGGCTTTCCAGCAGAATTCTACAAGACATTTAAGGAGGAGCTGATACCAATCCTACTGAAGGTATTCCAGGTGATTGAAAAAGATGGAACTCTCCCCAAATCATTTTATGGAGCCAACATCACATTGATACCCAAGTCAGGTAAAGATCCAACAAAGAACGAGAACTGCAGGCCAATATATTTGATGAACATAGATGCTAAAATTCTCAACAAGATCCTAGCAAACCGGATTCAGCAATACATCTCAAAAATCATCCACCATGACCAAGTAGGCTTCATTCCTGGGATGCAAGGCTGGTTCAACATTCGTAAAACCATAAATGTAATTAAATACATCAATAGATGTCAAAACAAAAACCACATGATCATATCATGAGATGCAGAAAAAGCTTTTGATAAAATCCAGCACTCCTTCTTGATAAAAACCCTGGAACATCTAGGCTTATGGGGAACATACCTCAAAATAGTAAAAGCCATCTACGAGAAACCCACAGCCAGCATACTCCTAATGGACAAAAATTGGAACCAATTCCCCTGAAAACTGGAACTAGACAAGGATGCCCACTCTCACCCCTCCTGTTCAACATAGTATTGGAAGTCCTGGCTAGAGCAATCAGAGAAGAGAAGGCTGGGAAAACTGGCTGACCACATGCAGAAGATTGAAACAGG
>NW_007251214.1:1734-36471 GCF_000164805.1 Carlito syrichta
TGGAACTAGAGTCTATAATACTGAGTAACCTCTCACAGAAACAAAGATTCGAGTATCACATGTTCTCACTCATATAATGGACCTTGAACATCCAATGTAATACTATAAGAAAATGACTGACGGTACTGGGAAACTATGGGGGGTGAGGGGGATGGGATTACCAGTAGCAAATATCTGTCTGGGGATGGGAAAACACCTCTTATCAACAGGGTGCCTGAATAAAACGTAATTGTACACCTAACCCTTAACTGTACCCCACAAAACCATAATAAAAAATATTGATTAATAAAATAATAATAATAATTTTTTAAAAAATCACCTCACTCCTTGTTAAAAATACAGATTTCCAACAACTTTCTACCTCTCCCAGTTCTGATCCCATAGGGTTGGGTAGTGCTATAATCTATATTTTTGAGAAGTACCCCAGAAGATCTTTCTGATAAGGTAGGCTTGGCAAATCCCTTCCTAATCTTTTTGATTGTTCAACCTTGCATTTTATATAAGATATATAAGCAAGATATAAGAAAAGATAGGTTTTTATATTGATTCAGTGAGCAATAGCCAAAAAAAAAAAAAAAAAAACACCAAGAATGGTATGGCTAATTTATGTCATATGGTGTCTTAAATGATCTACTACTATTACTTTGTTAGTGATGATGCTAGGAAAAATGGATTACAGTAAGTCATAGCATGTTTTCATACTATTATTATCTGATAAAGATAAGTTTTAATTTAAATAAAATAAGTCCAGAAATATATTTGTTCCATTTATTATCACATCCCCAGTTTTTATTCCATTTTCCTAAATCTTCTTGAAACCAACAACTTAACCATGCTCAATATGCAGTATCATTACTTATATAATATAATGTTTTATATATTATAATATATATTCTATTATATATAATAGAATAGTATAATATAAATATTACATAGAATACAATCCATCACCATTAAACCCTCTCGAATCACAAGGTAAAATAATTTTGAATGACTGCATGACCTCCTAGTACATTCCTTCCCAGCTACTACTAAATAAGAAAAGCCAAATAAAGAATAAATTGATTCTCATTACAAATAGGCAGAGAACAAAAACAAGAACTAAGCATACATACATACAAAGAAGATGCTATGAGTTAGAGGTGTGAGGTTCACCTTGCTCTCCTACCCTATTCTGCAAAGTATTATGTAGATATTTTGTAAAAATTAGAATATACAACACTGGCCATCAGTTTTTTGTAACGTGTCTCCAGTTGTCTTATATTGAGATTCCAAAGCCACGTACATATTCAATTTAAAACACAATTTAAATCAGAAAACAATATTTTGCTACTTTAAAACTTTTTTAAAGCAAGGACTGCTTTATGTAAATCATTCTTCTTATCTATGATTATTAAAAGTATTTTCTATTGAGTTGTCCATTGAGGATTTTGGTTGGTCCCCCTATATTACCACTAAGATGCCAATCATCTCAATTGCATCTTTGTTCCTAAAGCACATGAATCTACTCTTGCTTCAGAGGATGTGGTCAAGCCTTTTGCTACCAGGTCTCATCAAGAAGACCAATGAAAATATTGTCTTAAGATGACTGCATATTCCATTCATCTCTCAAGTTGCCCTAAGTTCTTCCTTGGATCAATGAACTGGACCACCTAAAGTCTACATAGTTGAACTGTATGAACTTTATCCTTCACGGAGATGGCATCATCAGGTTGCCCATTAGTGAGGAGACTGGCTTTTGTGAAAGGTTCAAACAGAAAACACTATATTAATATTTTTGCTCCAGGAATATGTTGTGGAAAACATGATCTGTCTTTATAATAAAATGTTCTCTATATAAATCCTAAGGTAAGAAATTATTATCAAGAAAAGCTTTGCTTACCCAAATAATCGATATACTTTTTTCCACATCAATGGAAATTTTTTTTGAAAAAATGCTCAAAAATCATATAATTGAAGATATTTATCTTTTATGTTGACTGTTATAAATCTTAAAGTCAAACTTGAAAGTACAAATATACAAACACACCTCTCCCTTTACATATACCCATACAGATGCACATATACTCACATACAGATTGACTCTAGGCTCCCTTTTTTAAAATTCTTATACAGCAAGAAAAAAAATCTTAATTCTTTTCTTCTATTATTTTGTTTTTAAAATAATTCATCTCAATTATTTTATAGCACAAAAAGTTTTCCTATTTCTACTACTACTACTTCTACTATTACCAGTACCAGTACTAACTAATTTGCCTCAATTATCAGGTGAAATAGTTAAAATTATTTCTGTATTACAAATGAAGCAATTAAAGCTTAGAAGAGTTAAATAATTGATTCACAGTGTCACCCTAATAAATGTCAGATTCAGGTTTTGAAACTAGGTCTTAGGTCCCAATTTAATTTCATGCCCTTAGCCACTATGGCATGTACTAAATATTTAATGTATTTCATATTTCTTAATATCAATTAGGGAAATTAGTAAATATGATATTTACTTAATAATATTAGAATATGATTCTCATCATATTAAATAAATCAGTAAATTATATTAATTTTAGCAGTATACTGATTTGAAAACACAAACAAACAGTTGCTATGTGTCAATCTTTACTTTCCATTTTCAGTCACTGATATGTGTCTTACAAATACAGCTTAATACTCACTCTATTGATTAGAGATCATGACTTCTTTTTACTTCACACCATAATAATTCAGGGGTTCAATTCACAATGGTAAGGTGAGAAATTGCCCAATATTTTCCAACTTAAAAAACACACACAAAAAGAACATACCAATTAAAGAAAATGAAGTGATTCTCATATCACTTAACTACTGAAACAATACTCCTAGTCTGCTTCTCTGTTGTCTTCCCGGGTCACTAACAAGTTCATACCATGAAGAAGATGCTAGAAATTATACATTTGTACATCTACATTACTAGGTCCTAAGTGCCTCATTCTAAGTTACCACATACAAGAAGTGCACTCTATTTTATCAGCCTTAATATAAAGTTAGTTTCTTTGCAACACTATTCCTTTGAAAAATGGATCTGAGAATGACAAGTGGAAGGTGGTTGTCTGCATTTTCTGCTAGTGGTAAGCATAAATTAGGCTGCAGATTCTTGGAAATCTGCCATGCAGACAGGTGGTTCTCTCCATTTTTATTCTGAGCTCATATTTCTAAGTACTGAGAAACCACAGTGATAGATGGTATAAAATGCATGGCCAGATATTCAAGGAATTAGATTAAGTATTCATCAATTCTATCTTCCAACATTTGCTCTCTGAAGTTAAGAACTAGATATTCAGATGCCTTAGTCTATCAAGTCATGGCATGCTAGACCTCACAGCTTTGTGTGGAATTTTCTGTAAGACCTGTTTTTCATTTCCATAGGGAAGGGAAGGCTGTTCTTTACAAAAAACCACTAAGACTATCAATTTAGGCAAGTTTTCTCCAACTATTTTTTAGTAAAATGGAAACAATGTAAACCAGTTTTTAACCTTGCTTATATTATATATATACAGTCTGAAAATGTATATATACATTATATTATATATAAGTCTGAAAATGTATATATACAATCTGAAAAATGTACTTTATTCCTTTATATGTAAACTTGATAGACAAAGTTAACAATCTTCATTAACAATTTTTTTTTTTTTTTTTAGTCAGGGTCTCTGTTACCCAGGCTGTAGTACAGTGGCATGATTATGGCTCACTGCAACCCTGAACTCCTGGGCTCAAGTAATCCTCCTGCCTCAGCCTCCAGAATAGCTGGGACTACAGGCAAGTACCACCAAATCTGACTAATTTTTCTCTTTTTTTTGTAGAGATGGGGGTCTCACTTTGTTGCTCAGGCTGGTCTTGAACTCCTGGGTACAAGTAATCCTCCCACTTTGACTTCCCAAAGTGCTGGGATTACAGGTGTAAGCCACTGCACCCAGTCAGCAATTATTTTTGCTGTTATAAAAGTGAATCAAGGTTATGCAGTGTTCCATAGAGGTCTTCTTTGTACAAGCCTGAAATCACTATCATCCTATCAATTACTCTCAAGGCATGTTGGTTTTTTAGCTTCTACATCTAATCAATTACAAACGAACTTCCTAACAATTTCTCAAACCCATCCTTTAGTCCCATCACCACTGACATGGCCTTTTTTCAGGTTACCATCATCTGGTCTGATTAATTACCATTGTCACCTAACTGAGCCTAGGTTCATTCTCTTTCAATCTATTCTCCACACTATTGCCAGAGTGTTAATTCTAAGAGTAGGGTCTAATTATGTCCCTTCCTTGTTTAAAACCCTTGGATAACACCCAAAAGATTAAAAAGGATAAACCCTAACTGCTTAGCATGGCACAGAACTAAGTACCTTTCAAATCTGGTATTTGCATACCTTTCCAATCTCATCTCCCATCACTCATTACTACTCCTCAATTCCAGGAGTTAGCAAAATGCTTTGCATTTGGTAGACAATCAGTATTTGTTTAGTTAATGATTGAACTGTTTTAAAACACTGATACCCAGAAAGGTTAAGTGACTTGTAGACTATCAATACAAGCTCCTACGGCTACTGAACAGTTTTTTGCTATGTTCTAAACACATCAAACAATAAAAGAGGCATGCAATTGCATTGCTCTTTACATAATACATCCATTAGTTCACACACAAAAATCAAGTGTTTGGTCCTAAGTAAAATTTCGTTCTTTCTTCAATAAGAGAAATGATTTAAAAATGGAGAGAAAGGGGATAGACTCTGAGTCAAGTTAAGAAGTTGCTTCTGTATTCATATTCTTTATGAATATCTTCCCTCAATTTGGTCTTTCCCTACATAGGCACATCTATCCAAACCATGTGCTGTCACTTGCCTCTCATATACTTCCCTTATGGGCTATTTCAGGGAAATTACCAGCTTTCAAGTGAGGGCTTGGGGTAATGTGTAGGCTACAAGCAACTGTGTGCTATTTTACCATCATCCCTTATGTCTTTGACAATTTGCAATTCTATAAATCACAACATAAATACAATTTTAAAGTAATTTGATTCATATGTTTCAACTCTCCTAGGAAATTGTGCTGTGCTTAATGCATTTAATAAATCATTAAATAAACCAAATGAAAGTAGACTGTGATATAAATAGACATGAAAGGCTTTCCCTGGATGAAATTTAAGTTTACAAATGAGCCAAGAGACTTGACCAATGGGAAGACCGTCAGAATGCCTTAAGGGGGGTGGGGGAAACAATATATACACAATTGCATAACGTTCAATGTTAAAATGACTCCTGCCTATTTCCCCCGACATATCAATACAACTACTTAGCCTTAGAAGTTTGTTTCACTCACTCGGAACCTTAGAACTTTTTAATGTTACTCTTTGACAGGGCTCATCATACAGTGATAATATTTTAGGCTCATAAGTTCAAAATAGTGAATTATGATTTTTTTCTTCCTGAAATTTTTAAATTCATCTCCCCTTTTCTTCTGTTCTCACTAGCATCCCCAATATTTTATGAGTGTACAATAAATTAAATATAATCTCTATCCTCCATATTCAGCCAAATGTGATAGAAATTAAGGCTTTTACTATTCTCTCAATCTTCTCTTCCCTCTTGAATCTCCAATCCTGGTTTGGTTAAAGACAAGGATATTGTCAATTAGTCAATAAATGTTATGAGTATCTCTAGCAATATTACTTCAATTATTTTTATTAACAAGCATAAAATGCAGCACTTTATGGCAAAAACAAAGTTGCTACAGTAAAAGAATAATTTTCCCTAATTACATAGAGAGAGAAAATTGAACCTATTTTTCTTTCTTACATCCTTAAATGGTGTGGTCATATTGATGAATTGTTGAGTGAACAATAATGTCTAAAAAAGAGAGAGGGAGATTATAAAGATTTTCTTTTCTCTGATATGCTTTTGATGTTAAAATTTGGCTATTTTGCTTGTACTTTAAATAAGGGCCAGGACTAGCTCAAATACAAGTTAGTTTTTAGAAAGCTGCCTAAACTCCACTAATATTTAATTTCTTAACCTGGAAATTAAAAGGGTGTGATTGGATGATTTAATCCCTAAATATTCTCTGAAGCCTCTTCTACTTGCAAAATTCTGCAATTTCATTACACTTTTTGTACATTATAATTTCTCAGTCCCACTGTGATAATTTTTATATTTGACAGAATGTTTTATTGATTGTATTTATGGCTCAATGTTAAAATGAATATTTTCTTTGCATAAAAATTCAAGGGGCATAACATTTTCCTGAACATTATTTAGAAGGAAAAGCACAGTCCCTAAAAGATAAGCTATATCATAAAATTTCTTACAAGTATTATTATATATTTATCAAGGCCATACTTTGAGAATGGAAGTCTGAACCCTTCATTTCTGATTGGTAAGGAAACCATTAATTATCTAGAGTTAAGATATTTTATTTATTTTTGTTGCTGTTGTTGTTTGCTTGCTTTTTGAACTGCAGTCTCACTCTGTCGCCCAGACTGGAATGCAGTGGCACACTCACCGCCACCCCAGCGTCAACCTGCTGGGCTCCAGCAATCCTTCCGCCTCAGCCTTCCAAGCAGCTGAAACTACAGGCACTTTTTTTTTTTTTTTAAAGTGTAGAGACGAGGTCTTGCCAATTACCGGCCTCGTCTGGAACCATGGGCTCAGGCAATCCACCTGCCTCGACCTCCCAAGTGCTGGGATTACAGGCTGAGCCTGGCCAAGATTTTTAAGAACCAGAGTTTTAAGACAGCCAAAAAACATTAAAAGACTTATAATGACCATATCTCATATTTATGTGGTACTTGTCACTAAAAGATGCTTTCAAAAAATATGTTCTAAATAATTTTCCTGTCCAAAACAGAAAAAGTTTTTTATACGTATCAATATGATGACACTAAATCACCAAGAGAGTTTCTTGATTCTCTTCTTAAGAACAGCAATAGAGTCCATCCGCTTTCCACTGTGTGATGAAGAAAATATTGTAAAGTGGGAAATAACTGCAGACGTCTGCCCGGTTCACTTCTGCTTCTTTCAGAAGGTCAACCCACTGGCGCTTAGTAGCCATTTTTGCACTTTTACTCCCTGCCCACAGCTGATTGGACCAACAGTGGAAACTCTCTCCTTGCAATCCATTGGCTGAAGTGTAACAATATTTCTAGTAGTTGGGTCAAGGGACATTAGCCAGTTGGTCAACAGCACTCAAGCTGAAAGACCATGTAACCAAGAGGTGGGTGCTACACGCACTCTGAAGTATCAAGAGAGGAACGAAGGAAAGGAGGGAGATCACAATGGGGGGGTGTAGAGAGAGAGAAAGAGAGAGAAAGGGAGAGGACAGTGAGATTGAGAGAAAAAGAGGGATGAGAGAGAGAGAGAGAGAAAGTGAGAGCTATGTCCTACACTTGGGTTGTATTTTAAAAAATTCTATATCTAATAAATTCACCTCTTTAACTCAATCGAAGTTGATTATTCCTCCTATCAAATCCTTCTGTAAGAACGAATGACTCTCAACCCAGTCCATGATTCTCTCCCTAAACTCTCTTTTCTGGACCAATGTGGTAACTCCTACTGATATTGGCTAAAGTAGATAAGAGGGTTCTACTTCTAGCTATAAAACTGTCATGCATTTCCATAAATGATAGCTTGGCACTAATTTCATTTAAGATGTGATTTGTTTTTCTGCAAAAGGTCAATGTCCTTTTCAGTCAGTTTTGAGAAATAAGTAGTCTTATTGATAAGTAGTACTTATACTGACTTTACTCAGACCCTGGATTTCCCTTTCTCCACTTCCTCTGTAGAAAGTAAGCTCTCACTCTATGAGTTGCTATTAGAAAGGATATATTTTGAAAAAGTTATGGAAACCTCAATTGACTCATAAGAATTTTTGTTATTTCTGATTATTTCCAGAGCCCAGAAGAATATAAAACTACTTAAAATTGCTTTTTGCATTAAAAATTTTAATGAACTACCATAGAAAACGGTTTGGCTTGCATTGATTTTGAAAAAGGGCAAGAATGTTGCTTTTGACATCAATAATTGGTCCCCTTAAGTAAAATCCTATTTCTGCGTATATCTGTCAGATTATATGGGTATATGTTGGTATATGACATCAGTTAGAAAAAAAGAACCATTATGAATGACATAGAGAAAAGGATTTATAATAGAAGCTTGGCCTTACAAAATTGTGGGAACTGGCTAAACAGGACATTTCTGCGTCCTGGCACTGGGCCTGATGTTGGCAGGACAGGGGGTCATATGAAAAGTTGGACCCGAATGGATGGGAGAGGGCAGGGATAATCTGGACCCCAGGCAAGGACAGCTTCTCACAGCGCCCCACTTCAGTAATGTGGGTGTTCTGTGATGGAAACTACAACTGCTTCATTTTTTGACTACCCCAAGCCCAGGAGAACACAAAAATGACTTAACAATGTGTTTTGCCTTATACAATGTTAATAAACTAGTGTGAGAGAAGCCGGTTCTTGTTAACACAGAGTTCAACACGCACCTTGCTGGGGAGTCAGATTCTGTAGGCCTTGTCAGCAACAGAGGCGCTACGGGCCCACCATGTCCCCATACCAACAAGGTGAGGAACAGCAACACCAGAACACTGCCAACAGAGCAGGGCTCTGTATCAAAGAATGTGCCTTCTACTGTACTTCCACCGCCCAGATCTCACATACCATCTCTTGTAGCCCACATTAACCTGGAAGTAGCAGGCAGAGAATTGGGAAAAATAAATTTCCAGCTTAGCTAGCTTGCTCAACATTGTGCGAATCCGCCACCATTGTCTTGCTTGCTAACTACCATCCTCTTATCAATGAGAAAACAACAAAGCCAAAATTTAAACTTCTTCACTGAGTTACAAGTTATTCTTGGGTTAAAACAAGCAACATTACAACATGAACGAGCTTCAAGTTTAGTTTCCATTTTTTTCTCACCAGGAACACAACACTTTGCACAGTGTAAGTGCTCACTAATATTGCAGAGTTGAATTAAATTAAATTAAATGTAATTAGATACTTGACCACCCACAGTTAGGACTTGACCTGATCCCTCCTGGTTGTCTCTATCAATGCCCTTGACCACCAGCTTGAACCCCATGTTTATTTTTCATTTGCTTTCTCTTCCCAGCTCTTTCTTGAGTACTTTCTTGAGTACAACACAGTCTAACCTATGGGTAGTTCCCATCTAAATGGAAATTATATTACTAGGGTTGTTTGCACTGCACTTTTCTGAAGGCATACACACATCACTTAATTTGTTTTACACTTTGGCTATTTGCAAAGATTTCCTGGGTTGCACAGTTCATTTTTATACATGATAAAGTTACTTCTCTCTTGTTAGTGAACCTCTGCTTTCTCCAACACAGTTTCTTAGTGTTTGAGAAGTCATGGACCCTCACAAGAACGTATGAAAGCTATGTACCCACTCTTCAAGAATAAATAAATAAACAAATAAATAATAAATATAGATTGCTTACAATTTTAGAGGAGTCAGAAACTCTCTGTAGTGCATCTACAGATCCTCTGGAAACTGAATAGATCCAAATAAAGAAATTCTATTTTTGTTTAATGATGATGGTTATGAAGAAGAACATTTAAAGTCTCTAAGATATTGATTCAAATGTATCATATTACATTAACCTCCCCCGGAGCAGGCAGGAAATTTTTATATCGTATTGTAAAAGACCTACAAGTATCTCTACTAGGCAGTGACTCTGTCTTTCTGACACTGTTTTGTGATCTAAAGGCTGCCTCCCTTCATGAACACTGTGTTTTTATCTATTTTCATTAACACTTTGACCACTTGCCTTGTGTGCTAACAACGAGCTTTCTCGTTAATTGATGCCCAACTCATGTGTATTAATACATTTTAAATTAACACATATTATATGGATATCTTTCTCTCCTTTATAAAAATGTTCCCAAATTTTCTAATCATATTTTTGCATTTGATGCATGGACCTCAAAGTTATTTTCATCCCATAGGGTGCTGATCTACTGTCAAGGTTTGGATACTGCAGACAATCTCCAAACAAAAAAGATTTCTGTTATAGTAATTGAACCCAATTGCTTTTGGAAAGTAGATTCCCACAACTTTAGAATAGTCAGTTTCACATGGAGAATTTTTTCAGCCTACACACATCTGTACAGATTGTCTATCATCTAACTCACAAGGCAAGGTTCCGATTCTTAATTTGTTCTGGCATGAAATTGAGTACAACATCTGTTTTGCACATGTTTTACCTTTTTATCCCTTTTGCTCATTACTGTAGGTTTTATACCCAAAGATTTCCAACTGCAAATGTTTTTAAATCTTTACCCTTATTCTTAAAGATAAAAATATTTTCAAAAATAAACTACTTAAAACTCAGTAAAAATGTTATATTATTAAGATGAGAAAATCCATAGTTTATTTAAAAAAAAAAAAAGAATTTATATAGCCCCGTGCCTAAAACTGGCTTCTCTCTAGCAAGATGGTAGGGGAAGATAAAAGGAATTATTCAAGTATTACTATGCCCTCCTGACAGCTGTGGTCTTGCTCATGGCATCAGTGCAGATCAGACAGTGTGGACACCATGCCCTCCTGCCTAGGCCAGCCAGAGCTCTGTCTGTCTCTGTGAACTCCATCCTGCTGAAGTCTATGATTCCCAGAAAGTAAGGAATAGAGAGAATTGGTTGGGGGACTAATACTGATATGCTCCATCTAGAAGATGAAGATCTCATAGTAAAATACCGTAGGTGGGTACAGGAAAGAGCAGTACATTTGAAAATTTTACTGAATCTTTTTTTTTTTCCACATACAGTCATGCGTCACTTAATGACAGGGATACCTTCTGAGAAATAGATCGTCAGGCAATTTTATCATTGGGTAAACTTTATATAGCATACTTACACAAACTTAGATGGTACAACCTACTACATGCCTAGGTTATGTCTTATAGTCTATTGGTCCTGGGCCACATATTTGTACAGCATGGTACTGTGCTGAATACTGTAGGAAATTGTGACATAATGATATTTGTGTATCTAAATATAGCTCAACATTGAAAAGGTATAGTAAAATTATGATATAAAAGATAAAAAATGGTATACCTGTACAGAGCACTTACCACAAATAGAGTTCTCAGGACTGGAAATTGCTCTGGGGAGTCAGTGAGTGAATGTGAAGGCCTAGGACATTACACTACTGTAGACTTTACAAGCATTATACTCTTAGGCTGCACTAAAATTTTGTAAAAGTTTCTTTCTTCAATAATAAGTTAACCTTGGCTTACTGTAACATTTTTACTTTGTAAAATTTTTCAATTTTTTCAAACTGTTTTACTGTTAAAATGACACAGCTTAAAGCACAGATTGCACAGCTGTACAAAATATTTTCTTTATATTCTTGTTCTATATGCTCTTTATATTTTTAAATTTTAAATTTTTAACTGTTTAATCTTTTTCATTAAAATTGAAGATGAATATACACATTAGCTTAGGCCTACACAGGGTCAGGATCATCAATATCACTATCTTCTACCTCCATATCTTGTCCCATTGGAAGGTCTTCAGGGTCAATAACATACATGGAGCTGTCATCTCTTATGATAACAATGCCTCCTTTTGGATACTTTCTAAAGGATCTGTCTGATGCTGTTTTATAGCTAACTTTTTTAAAAAATAAATATGAGTACATGCTAAAATAGTGATTAAAATATAGTAAATATATAAATCAAGAAGTCCCTTACCTTTATCAAGTATCATGTACTATACATAATTGAATGTGCTATACTGTTTTAATATGACTCGCAGTATAATAGGTTTGTCTACACTAGCATCACAACAGGTGAGTAATATACTGTACTACGACATTATGACAAGTACGACGTCACTAGGTGACAGGAATTTTTTAGCTCCATTATAATCTTAAGAGACCACTGTTGTATCTTTGGTTTGTCATTAACTGAAATGTTGATATGCAACACATGTCTGTATTTTCCTTTTCTTCTGCCCTCAGATTTCCAGCTGTTAATCGGGTTTCTAAATTATTTGTCTCCAAGTTTCTTGAAACTTCTTCCTTTACTCTTTAAAAAGATTCTTCTAGGAGCCTGGGGGAGGAGGATAGAAGAGATGGCTCTGAGGAGACTAAGAGGCAAAGGGGAGATTCCCTGGGAGGATTGGACGCTGGACAGAAAAAACTGTGTGGGTCTCCTATGATTGTGTGTGTGTGTGCAGTTGTGTGTGCATGTATGTGTGTAAAGGTCGCCTCCAGAGTCAGAAGTCACATTCATATGATGCCACTATGTGAGAACAATAATCACCATTGAAAGCTAAAGGCTCGTATTGAAACGGCTTGCTCTTCTACTAGTCTATAATATTGAAACTTTGTGAATGTCACTTTTCTTTTTAATAAAAAACATATTCACAAAGCAAGGATGATAACCTCTATTAGCTCTGTTTTACAAAAAGAGGGTGATTAGAAGAGGGCCAGTTGGAACCACATAATTTTGGTGCCTCAAGCTGTCTTTCTCCTAATTACTGCCTGAATTCATCTGAACACCATTATATGTATACTTTAAATATACCCACACTTACTAAAGCATTCCTTGAATTGCAGTCCTCTATGTAAAATAATGCTAGACACCACAGTAAAAGAAGTCAAATGTGTTAAAATACAAGGTGAAAATTAATAAGAAAGAATTTTCAGAGTATCTTTTTAACATCCTCATAATTGTGAAATGATGCAAATTTATAAAATTTCTGGCTTCACTCTACATATATAATGTGAAAGTTCTAATTTAGGAGATGTCACTTTAAATAATTTTTCAATCATTCAATTCCAGAAGCCAAAAATATTAGTTTATGACAGGTGAGGAAATCACTCAAAGGAAAACAACCTGATATTCATTCTAAATCAATGCTGTGATTTGGTTCAACCATCCCTTGCTAAACCACTTTCAAAATTAGCATTGAGAAGGGGTAAATTATTTTTATGATACTCCTTTTGCAAAACATTAAGTAACTACAGAAAACACAAAGCTTCTTTCTAATTATGTCTTCAACTTATATGCAGTTTTAATGAAGAATTCAAAATAATTGCTAGCTCTGGAGCAGTGGAATATATAAACTCATTTATGTTTGTTTAAAAAAAACACAGCTGTCTCTTCGAGAGTCTTCAGGAGGTGAAGCTATGTGACTCACTATCATGGGAAGGTCCCAGCACTTACGTCTCACACACAGAATATTTCCCACCACTTGTTCTTTGCATTTAGTAGTGAATGGCTAAATTTGGAAATGCTGTGTCTTGTTACTAAAATATAGCACTACACTCCATAAAAACTTATTTTATGTTCAGCAAATTTCTGAAACTTAGAGTGCAAAAATAGGTCTAAAAATGTCCATGACTGCCAACTATTGCATCTTTTAAGTAGCTTTAAAAAAAAATGAGAGAAACCGTGGATATTTTGTTTGCCAGCTTAAAGCTGCAAAACTCTTCATCAATATCAGGAGCTTTTACTGTGAATGAAAACAGGATTATGTCCCAAAAAGATAACAAGAGACTGTATATGAGAGGCTGCACATCTTGGGATTCCTCAGCCTTCAGAATCATGTGAGCCAATTCTTTATACTTTTTTTTTTTAATTAGTGTAAGAATGGATGGAGAGAATGATAAGCTTGAATAGACAGTGTAATTTTGTGCTAGCTGAGAGAGCCAGAATGAGCCTTCCTATATATTCACAAGGAATATGTAGGTGCACAAAATAATATGGATCAGAAGATTTCCTCCCTGTTGGATTTCCAAGGTGTACGATTATTATTCACTTTGCAACATTTCTCTGTTAGTCTAGGCTCCTGCGCCAGTGAACTGCTTAAGGTTGGGGCCATATGGTCAGAGGCCACTTGTGAATCCCCAGTGCTCACTGAATGGTTGGATAAGTTAATGGCAGAGTAAATTAATAGAATTAACTTCACAGAGTCATCTCATCAATGCCATATCTTGAGCATCCTAGTTTATAACACATTTCTTTAAGACTACGGAGCGTAACGAAAAGAACAGAGGCCTGGAGTCAGGAGCCCTGAATTATGACTGTTGTGCTGTTGCTGCCTACTGACCTGTTTGGGAAAAGTCAGCAGGTTTTTAAGCTTCAGCTTTTTCACTGAAATACTAAAATATGTCAATTTCGAATATTATATTAGCTTTAATATTATGCGTTTGCTACTAAATAAATCAGCTTGAGAAGAATAGAATTCACAACTTCCCCCAACTGCCTCATCAATAAGGGTACCTGCATGATCAATGTTTGTATACCTAGCCCTGAATTGTATCCCACATCTTTATAATAAATAAATTAATTAAAAAAAACACACACAACTGTTTTATTTGAATAGCATATAAAATCTAGAGAGATGACTATTGACCTGTCTTGGTACCCGAAGTATATAAAATTTTACAGCTCTCCTTAAAATTATAAAATTATGAATTCAAAACCAGGTACAAAGTTAAATATTAATTTAAGCAAGAAAAAATTACAGTGAGCTATATAATTCAAAAGTTAAATAGCACAAATATTAAAAAATTCAAGAAAATATATTTATTAATTAACCACCTGACACAACTTTATTTTCTCCTATTTTTTGGCGGCTTACTGTTTGATTGCTTTTCTATATAATTATTTTGCAATGTCATAGAGAAGACAGAAAAGGGATTTAGTCTTTTCTTTGCATGACTGAAAAGTTTTTAGTTGATAATGCAGAAATTTTTTTATTGATTTTGGCATCTGAGCTTCTAGATTTTATTATGATATGCTCAGTGAGTTTTTAGCATTTTGAAACTTCTGCCAGTCTGCCAGTCTCTTGTCTTTTACTTTGTTTTTTCTTTTTTGCTTCCACCAGCACACTTTATTCAGTCATATTTGAATGTTGATCTGATTAACAGTTATCAAAAAACATACAATTACAATGAAATTAAGCTGCGCGTTCTAGCAAACCAAATAAAATTTTTGAATGGCTCCCTATAGTACGGGCCAGCATAGTTGTATAATCAAATTATTTTTCTACCATAGGTATCAACTTACTGATATGTGTGTTAATTTCCTCTCCTGAAAAGTAAATACGTTTTTACAGGGTGATGTTTTAAAATCTTTATTATGAAAACTTTAAAATGTAAACTAATAGCACAAAAAGTACTGATATATCTACTCCCTGTATTCAACAATTGTTAACATTTTGCCACATTTACTTTATTAATATAAATTTGTCATTCCACAGTGCCATTGACTATTTTGCATGACACCTTCCCTTAACTTGTCAAACTTCCTTAGGTAAAGATGAATGAGATTCTCTAAAATATAATGTCGTATGTTTAGATTTATAAAACATGCAACATCTCACTCAGAGGCATTCACAGTGTAATACAGCAACAGGTTTTCTGTTAATTATGGTACATTCTGTTTTGCAATTCCCAAAATAGTACATATAGTGCATATTTAACTGTATATGCTACATTAGTCAGTATATTCCTGACAGGAAAGAACTTGCATGTTGATTAGGCATGAATGACAATCATCTCCAGTTTACACAATCTACCGACTCTACGGTTTTTCCAAGATTAACTACAACTTCATTCATGTCAACTTATGTGTTTTCTCCATTTCTCACTTATTTCTGGCACTGGAAACCATGAGACTTGTTCATGTTGTTTTATAAACTCTATCCATGGATATTAAGAGTATTCCTAGCCAGGCTTGGTGACTCCGCCTGTAATCCCGCGCCTTTGGGAGGCTGAGGTGAGTGGATTGCCTGAGCCCGCGGGTTCGAGATCCACCTGGACAGGCGAGACCTCATCTCTACAATAAATCAAAAAAATTAGCCGGGCGTGGTAGTGCGCGCCTATAATTCCGGCTACTTGGAAGGCTGAGGCGGAAGGATCCCTGGAGTCCAGCAGGCGAGGCTGCGGTGACCGGGAGCGGCCACTGCACTCCAGTCTGGGCGACAGAGTGAGACTCCAACTCAAAAAAAAAAAAAAAGAAGAGTAGTCCTAGAAGTCATTCTTACCCCTGAAGAACTAACCATAATCTATGCACATCAGTGATTAAAAACAAAATGAATTATTTAGTTGTTCTTTTAAGTGAAATCCCACAAATGATCACAGCCATTCCTGGTACAGGGGTATATGAGGGGTTGAGGTTTAAGGGAGTGTAAGCCAGACTGAAATGAGACAGTGGTCTCCGTCAATTATGGCCAAGGTATTTTTCCTTGGCAATAAATGAGAGGACCTGAAATTGGAGTGGCATGTGCTTCCTGGTCTATCTGTCCTGTATATCTTCTCCTCTATCACTGGTGAAAACCAAGTCCAAGACTCTCAGAGCTGGAGGAACCCTAGAATTATCCTGTGAATTGGCTTAGGCTATGTAGGAAAATGTCCTCAATTTCCGAATACACAACCTGAAGTATTCAAGGATGAAATGTCCTGATATCTAAAATTCTCTTTAAAATGGCTTGGCAAATTATAGATAGATACACATGCTTTAATGAAGCAAAGGTGGGAAACTGTTAGCAATTGTTGTTCCCAGATGGTGTACATAGGAATGTCCACTGCACCATTCCCCCCCCCCGCCCCCTTAGCTAGAGCATCAAATGTATTGGGTACATTTCTAATTTCCACATTATCACAAATGATAGTGTTGTGAAACTTTCTGCTTCTATATCGTAAAAGACCTCTTTCTTCCAACTTCCAGTAGCACATTGCATCATTTTCCTACTTTTCTATATGTTGGAAAATTTTTATAATAAAAAGTCTAAAATTAAGGTACCATTTGACACTTACACAGCAGAAGAGGAAACTGAGGCCCAGAGGAACCAAAGAAGTTGCTCAAAATTCAGCACAAGCTGCTTCTTGTTTTCTGTGGCTGTTCCTTCCAGTGAGATAAATCAGAATTCTCTTCCTAAAGGATTTTCCTGTCATAAAAGTCAGGTTTGAGTTTGACTCCTCCATCTGCAGTATGTCCCATTCAACAGTACAAAAATGCACAAGAATTGTGATAATAAAATGTAAGGAGTATAATTTTTCCCATCTTCCTCTCACAGGTAAGGCTTGGGCAATAGAGACAGCCAGGCAAGTGCTCTCTCACTGACAAGCCTGGGAGTGGCCACAGGGCACTTGACTGGACCTGCTAACTGATCTCCAAGATTATATTTTTTAGTTACATGATAATTCTGGGGTTTTGCTTGTAAACATTTCACGGTTTTCTTTAATAGGTGCAAGGAGGTATTATTCTCCCAAAGAAAGCAAGTCACTTGGGAAAATCCAGAGGATCCTTCCGCGTACATGGGGGAATTTTTGCAATCATATGAAAATGGACAAGGGAAATAGAAAGATGGGCTTTCTCAATCTCAACTATATTTTCTACATTGGCAGGGGTCCCCGACCCTGGGGCTGTGGACTGGTACCAGTCCATGGACTGTTAGGAATGGGCAGTATAGCAGGAGGTGAATGGTTGGTGAGCAGAGAGCTCTGTTTCCTGTCAGATAAGTGGTTGCATTAGATGCTCACAGGAGTACAAACCCTACTGTGAACTGTGCATGTGAGGAATCTACGTTGCATGTTCCTTATGATAATCGAATGCATGATGATCCCCCACCCCACAAATCCCTGTCCACGGAAAAGCTGTCTTCCACGAAACCAGTTCCTGATGCCAAAAATGTTGGGGACTGCTGCTCTATAGGACTCTGTAATTTTGTTTCAAAAGAAACAAATTGTATTGGGTATCTTTTCTGGGTCCACATCTATCACAGGGAGATAGTGATTGAAGGAAGGATGACAAGAGCAAAAAGATACAAGCAAAGAACACAAGAACTCATCTGTAAGCAAACAGTTCCCAGAACTAAGGACACTAGGAGGTTCCAGTAGAACCTCCAGCGTGAGAACCCCACAGGGAGCACGGATACCACCCTGCTGAGATCAGGAATCTGACAGGTACTTGAAAGTGTTTACTTTTGCTGTTCTTAAGTTTTTATGTCAACTTCCTGCCCCCAGGACCACTCTAGAGAGGCTGGTTCTCTGCCTGATTGCTCACTAGGTAAAATAACAAACACAAAACACTCTGTTATATTCCTGGAGCATTATTGTGAGACTCAGTGAATCAAGGGGCCCAGGTATTCCAATGTTTAGGGGATTAGATCGGTCCTACCCAAGAGCTTTTCCTGCAGTTGGTTTCTTGTAATGCAGTGGCAAACAAAAGATAGCCACTGCCTTATAGAACTTAGAAGTTCAATGATTAGGAAACCATTCAACAATACTTATATTTTTTTAAAAGTAATCGTAAATAATCCCAAGTGCACAGAGCTTTGCAAAAGAGAAAAGAGGAGACTTCAGTATGCAAACAGAGATATCCACCTACCTGTCTGTTCATCTGTCTGGCTCTCAGACACATATACATGTATCTTACTATAAACACCCTGCAAGCCTTGCTATCTGTAATAATGTCTTTGGTAATAAATAAATAAATAAATAAATAAATAAATAAATAAATAAATAAATAAACTACCTACCTAACTAACTCTTAAGTAATGGTGCTTTAGAGAAAGACTAGGTTTTAAAATAAGGGAGATGAAGTCAGGCGTGGTAGCACATGCCTGTAGTTCAAGCTACTTGGAAGACAAAGGCAGAAGGATTGCCCAATCCCTGCAGGTCGAGGCTGCAGTGTCTGTGAGCGTACTACTGCACTCCAACCTGGGCAACAGAGTGGGACTTCAGCTCAAAAATAAAAATAAATAAAATAAAATAAGGGAGAAAATTGCAGACATCCAGCTGGGTTTCATGGAACCTGGAATCACAGAAGCTGTGCTTGGAGTCTCTAAAAAATATGAGGAACTGGAAGATCATCAGTTTTTCAGGGTAGCCCTTTCTACTCAGCTAATTCTTTGTATTCTCAGTAAAAGAGTTGTGTCAGTAAAAATAATAATATTAAACATATGTACTAGACATTATTCTATACTCTTTGTAGATAAGAGGAAGAAAATAAAGCACAGAAAATGTGACTTCCCAAGTACACAGAGCCAAGTTTTGAACATAGGAGTCTAGCTCCAAAACAGTCACTTTTAGTCATTTACGTCTCTTATTATAGTTATTTAACTTTTCTGTCTTTTGTCACATACATGCTCATGCATGAGGAAGTTATCTTCCCCAATCCCTGCCACTAACTTTTCTTCAACCATCTCTTTATGCTCCTCTTCCCATTGACGACAGACTTTTTCTCTTTGTAACTCTAGTCAAACTTTTAGAAAGTGAAAAATCTAATTGTCTCTATCAAATAAGTTGCTATAGTAGATCATCTCCTTCTTTTATATTTTGGCTGTTCTCAGGTCAGATGCCTATATGTGCAAGCTATCCATTACTGTTTAACAAGTTGTCCCCAAGCCATAGAGACATAAAACAACCATTTATGTATATTATTCTTGAGCATTAGAAATTAGAACAGGGCAGGGCAGGGACAACTTGGTCTCCTCTGGCTTAAAGTGTGAGGACCGGATCCATCTGAAGGCTCATTTACTTTCATGTCTGGTGACTGATGCTGAGAAGATTGCAAGAGTTGGGGACAGAAGCAGCTAGGTTTCCTCAAGTATCTCTCTCTATTTCTACACACTGTACTCTCTCCAGATGATCTCTCCAGGATGGTGACTTCAGGGTATCTGAACTTCTTCCTGTCATCTAAAGACTCCTAAAGTATATATCCCAAGAAAAAAAGATGGAGACACTATTGGTTTTTTATAACCAATCTTTAGACGTCAGAAAACATCACTTCCCTCTTAGTCACAGCCTCATCTAGACTCAAGGAAAAGAACTCTATTTCATTTTTTTAGTTCTCTAATGGTCCAAGAAATCCACAGGGGTTTTTTTTGTGAAAAATACAGTATATTAACTATCATCATCATATTGTACAATATATCTCTTGAACTTACTCCTTCTACCTAAAACTTTGTGTCCTTTGAGCCACATCTACTTAACCTCCTCTCCCCATGTGTCTTATTCTGTATGGGATCTTAAAAAGTTGATCTCGCAGAAGGAGAAACCTATTTCTTGATGGCATGGCTATCTTGGAAAAATACAATTTTCCACAATAACACTAGTCAAATCAGCAAGGCTCAGGTAAGATGGGTCATATGACAAAACATATACACAAAGAATCAAATATTCATTAATGGCAGTTATTGGCAGAAAGAGATTTGCTAGTGACCCTTAGAATAACAGACACGTGAAAAAGTGTTCAGCCTCACTAATCATCAGAGAAATGCAAATCAAAGCCACATTGAGAGACCACTTAACCCCAGTAAGAATAACCATCATTAATAAAACAGAAAACAACTTATGCTGAAGAGGATGCGGAGAAAAGGGAATGCTTCTACACTACTGGTGGGTATGCAAACTAGTTCAATCTCTATGGAAAACAGTGTGGCAAATTATAAAAGAACTAGAAGTTGACCTTCCATATGACTCAGCAATTCCCCTACTGAGAATATACCCAGAGGAACTAAAATCATTCTACAAAAAAGATATCTGCACATATATGTTTATTGCAACACTGTTCATAATAGCAAAAACATGGAACCATCTGTACTGCCCATCAAAAGTAGACTGGATAAAATAAAAAGTGGCAGATATACATGATGGAATATTACTCAGCCATAAAGAATGATAAACTTATGGACTTCATAGCAACTTGGATGGATTTAGAGTCCATAATACTCAGTGATATATCACAGAAACAAAGAACTGAGTACCACATGTTCTCACTCATAAGCAGACCCTGAACATTTACCATAATACTATAAAAAAGGGATTGACAGTAACTGGACACTGCCAGGGGAGGGAGGGAAGGCACATAACATCAATAAGGATACCTGATCTTAAACCAGGCAAAGTGGGGACCAAAGGGAGGAGCAACCTTTACCTTTGTGATGACCATTTGTATACTTAATCCTGAATTGTACCCCACATCTTTCAATTAAAAAAATAATTAATTAATACAAAGTCATTCTAGTTTTTGAGAACTCCAGGTCTCACTTACAAGAGGGATTAACAATTCAGCAGAGATGAGAGAAGAAGGGGGTTATAGAACAATTTCCCAGAGAGAAGGAGACCAAAATGGGAGAGGGATAATGGCATTGATAGAGTTAGATAAGCTGCTCATGGACGTATTCATCTATTTACAATTTATTTTAGGGGGTTCACTGGCCTTAGAGTTACAAATATATACCTCTTCTAGAACCTATGTTACTGTCCACTAGGCCAAATTTTAAAAGGTATGATTAACCTACCCCAAAATTAGCAAGTACTTGCTCTGGTAACTGTATTATTCCGCAAACAGAGCCTGCAGTCCTCTCATAGTATGGAGTCTAGGACCATGAAGCAAAGGGGCTATTTGTCTTCAATATGGTATGAGTGCATTTTGAGAGAGAAGAAACTTAGTTATTCCACATAGTGAGTAGTAGATACCTCTGGGTCTCTTCGCCTCAAACCCATAATTATATGGTATGTGTCCCAACCTTCTAGAGAAGAGTTAGGAAAAAAAAAAGTTCTTCAATTTGAGATTTGGCAAACAAATGCTGCAGATTCTATACTGTGTTGAAGCAAAGAACTCTATTCATCCTCCTTTAAAAATAATTAGTTTGCATGCATTTTACAACTATGATTGTAATAGTCCTTTGATTGTTACAGTTCAATTATAAATTCTCCTATATTAAATTATGACCACATCCCCTAATCTACTGTATGAAAAGTATTTTGTATGATAATATTTTTAGAGAATGAGTTATTAAGAGATCCTCTGAACAAGAGGAATATGTTGGATTCTGGGGAGTTCTAAAGTAACACAAGCAACATTTCCCTGCTGAAGCTATTATTTGCAATTAGATTTATAGGTATCTTCAGTGGTTGGTTTATTGTTGTTGTTTTCAGTCAGTCATTTTCCCAAAAAGATCATATTATGATGCAAGTTTTTTTTAAGACTATAGATGCCATTTTACTATGCCCCTTTACTCTTTGATTATAAGGTGATACATTTTTTTCTCCACATTAAATTTGAAAGCTAAGTCATTAATTCCAGATAGATAAAATGCCAACAGAAGCTTCTCTTACAGGTCATTCCCTTCATATATTACTAATATCCTAAGCATAGCATTATTGAAATTTGAAGCAAGACCATTTTGTTCTCTTTCCAATATTTTAGTCATAATTTCCAATAGCTCCCAAAACTAGTTCTTTTAGAAGGGCTACCAAATTGATAAATCATTAGCCAAAGTAACAAGAAAAATGTAGAGAAGAAACAAATTACCCATTGTAATAATAACATGGGAGACATCTCTAAAGATTCTAGTATATTAAAAAGATTACATGGATAATAAAAATTTTATTCTCAGTAAAATTGAGAATCTAAATAAATGGAAAAATTAATTTGAGGAAACAAAAATCACTGAAGACATGCTAACCTGAACATATATAATATATAATAAAATATATAAATATTTAATATATAATTAACTATTAATATATTTATACATTAATATATTGTGTATAACATAATGTAAATATATTATTTTTTCATATATGTGAAATATATATATGAAATTGAATTTGTGGTTTCCAAGTCTCCCCACAAAGAAAACCCCAAGCCTAGATGCCTTCATCAGTGAATTCTACCAAAAATTTAGGAAAGTGATAACACCAATTCTGTGAAAATTCTTTGAGAAAAGTGAAAATCATATTGTAAAGCCAACATTACCCTGCAACATCAGATTGTGTGGTATATGCAATACATCTCAATAAAGCTATTTTTAAAAAAATGAATCTATAGATTCAAGGAAATTCCAATCAAAATCCCAGGCAAAAAAAATATTTTTTTTAGAAATTAACGGTTTGTTTCTAAGATTTACAAAAAAATCAAAAGGATTCAAATATTCAAAACTATTTTGAAGAAAAAGAACAAAGGTGATTATGTACACTACCTGATTCTCAGACTCACTACCCACTATAGAGCTACAGTAATCAAGACAGTGTAGTATTGTGGAAAGTACAGACATATAGAAACATGAAACAGAATAAAGCATCTAGAAGTAGATCTTCGCTCATATGGTCAATTGATTCTTGACAAAAGTGCAAAGTGCACCGAAAGAAAAAAGGTAGTCTTTTCAACAAATGGTACTAGAAAAAGTGTATATCCCTGTGAAATACTCTATCTGTACTTTACATTGCATATAAAATACATGAAATGATATTTTAGCAAAGAAGATATACAGATGAAAAATGAAGATCTGTAAAAATACTCAACACCATTAAGATATTAGGGATTTCCCTTATGACAATATCAATTGTTGGCAATGATGCAGACCAACTGAAACTCTTACATATTGTTGGTAGAATTTTAAAATGATTTAGTCATTTGGAAGTTTCTTATAAATTAAATGTCACCTAGAAATTCCATTCTTAGGTACATAACAAGTGAAATAAAATCGTATGACCTCACAAAAACCTGGATGCAAATGTTTGTATAAACTTTATTAGCAATCATCCAATCAAAATGCCTTTCAACTAAGGAATGAATAAACAAAATAGGTTTCATCCATCTGATAGAGTACTATTCAGCAGTCAAAAGAAAGGTACTACTGATATGAGCAACAAAATGGATGACTCTCAAATGCATTATGCTAAGTGAAAGAATCTAGACACAAAAGTCTGTATACTGTATGACTTCATTTACGTTATATCTGTGGAAAGGCAAGACTATAGAAAGAAAAGAGATTGCTGGTTTTCAGGAGCACAATTGACTACAAAGGAGCCTGGGGAAACTGGGAGAAAAGACTAATGGAATTATTCTATACCTTGATTTTGGTGGTGATTGTAACACTATAAGTTTATCAAAACTCACAAGTTTTACACACTAAAAACTGTGAATTTTCTATATGAGAAGTATACCTTAAAGCAGAAAAAAAGAAAATCAAACTACTAGAAACATTTAAGGGCTATAAAATTTTTCATAAATATGTCCAATGTTTTTGTAATTCAATGACAACTGATTTTATGTAATAAAAACATTCATGACATAACTCAGATTCATGTTCTAAGTTTTGGCTTTGACAGATTTTATTATGTGACCACGATTTAAAATCATCTCAGTGAACTGGGAGAGTTTTCAAGATGTCAGACCACAAGATAGACTTTTAATGGCAAAGGGGTTTAGAGGGAAAAAAGAAAAGTAGTGATGTGTTTCAGCACAGTAGAACAAAAATATACTGTTGAATACCCAACTCACTTTCAGCTAACTTTTCTTGTCAATGTGTTTAAAAAGCTGCTGCTTTTGTTCCTACTCATCTCTTAATATCTTAAACATACTTACAATGGTAAAATCAACAAAGAATAGCTGAATAAATATATGCAATGCCCATATGTTTTCTTTAACATGTAGTTCAATTAATGGAGAAGACATTTTTAGAGATACAACCTCTTTAATGGAAATATCCAGAGGTAAAAATAATGATTATTAAGCTTCCAGGTCTAGTATTTTTAGGATAAAAATATTGCCGTATTCAACAAAGTCAAAGACAAAAAACTTCACAGGTTTTGAAAAATCTATATTTTTAGACCAAAAATTAACATAACTTTAATGAGGAAAAGTAAATTTTAATATCTCACTAACCTTTATTTTCCATTTATAGTATTATCTGTGTACTATTTTAATCTGAACAAATTATGCAGTGGAATTGCAGATATGGACGAGTTCTTAGCTAAATAACCCTTATCCTTTATATATGAGAAATTTGAGATTTATGAAAATAAAACTATTAGCAAAGGTTATGTAAATAGTTCCAGAATTAAAATTAAAATTTAGGTCACCAGATTCTTCAAGAGTTCTAAATTATAGTTTTAAAAACTAATACTTGCTGCCCTTAAAGTAGAAAAGGAAATGAATAGGATAGGAAAAGTGTAAAATAATTTTATTATCAACTCTATAAGTTATTTAGGCAGAAAATTTAAGGCCAAGATTACAGAATTGAAAAAGATAAAAATCAATTTAGTACTATATAAAATAAAGATTGAGAAAAGAAATTAAAGAAACAGAAATTTTAGTTCATGTTATTCAAATTAATGAGCATTTTCCTGAACAACATTTTACTTCTTTTTCAATTTTACCATAGGGTTTAAAATATACAGCTTCCACTTTAGAACATGTGTACAACTTTGAATTTTACATAATCATTAGTGTAGACACCTCCAAGTCAAGCACACTAATGTCCTTCTAGAAAGGGTCCTTAGAGAATTGATAATAGAACAAAATAACTGAGTTTATCTCTGAATGATTTATGTAATTAAAGTTTAACATAATTGGGCATGAGTTGTTATTGGAGTTTCATGTCTGTATTCTGGAGTACACATGGTGGGAAACTTTTAGTCATAAAGCATCTCTCTCTCAAGGATGTAAATGCCTTTGACATTGCTGGATGATTCTGTCACGGAGGGAATGGGCACCATCTGTCCCTGCTTAGTTGTGTTGAGAATGTTGACCTGACAGCACACAGGAAAACTGGAGAAGCCTGAAAGACTATCTTCATTCCTTTTTAACTTAGTAATAAGTTATCTGAAGTGTTGCAAAACCATATGAGTTTGTCAGTGAAATGAAGACAGCAGAATTATTGTCAGGCTGGAAAAGATTAATTATAGAAGTTTAGAAAAAGAAAGACTTACACAGAAGCTATCTGAGTTCAGAACCAATAACCTCTTCCAGCTGTCAAACAGCAGTGAAGTGGAGAGAGATTCTCTGTTTGCTGAGAATCTAACTGAAACCACTGACATAAAGACCTACGTGGTATATTGGTATAAAAAGAGGCTACACTGACGAGGGTATAATACAGTTAGATTAGAACATTAGTTCCAAAAAAACTTGGGATGATAAATCTGTAATTATAATTCACTTTTCACTTTAATCCCTTATAGTTAGAACCAAAAGAGAAGTGGACACAGATGTCAGGCAACTGGCAAAGGTTTTATTTCCCCTGACCCACATGTCTAATTTTATAAGTAGTCTATTATCTCCACTTACATTACATATGTGTAGTTAATTAACTCATCAGATTTCTCCTGCAACATTCTCTTCCTCCTCCTTCCTGCTCTCACTTTCTATTAATGGAACTAACATCACTTCAGTCCAAAAGCTTGGAATCATTTTAAATGTCATTCCTCCCCCATCAGTTGCTTGTCAATTGATTCTACTTACAGAATATATCTCTAAGTTGTTTCCTTCTCTTTGTTTTCAATATTGCAACCACAATTCAAGTCAGTCTTTCTTACCATGTGTTTACTCTCTAAATATTAGCTACCTGGATTCCCTATCCTCATTCCTCCCCTATACAGTCTGATTTATGGTTTATTTTTCTAGAGAATAATTCTAGCCATGCTACTTATTTGACCTAAAATCATTGATTACTCAAAACTAGCTGTAGAATAAAGCCCAACAGCAAGCAGGCAATTATTATTATTATTATTATTATGGAGTTGGAGTCTCACTCTGTCACCCAGGCTGGAGGGTAGTGGCACGCTCACAGCCACCGCAGCCTCAACCTGCTGGGCTCCGGCAATCCTTCTGCCTCAGCCTTCCAAGCAGCCGGAACTATAGGCCTGGCTAATTTTTGATTTATTGTAGAGATAAGGTCTCGCCAAGTTGTCTGGGTGGGTCTCGAACCCATGGGCTCAGGCAATCCTCTCGCCTCGGCCTCCCAAAGTGCTGGGATAACAGGCTGAGCCACCGTGCCCGCCTCATGAATTCTTATTCAATAACTCCATGATGTTTCCTACATTCTCCTTCTTACTGTCTGTCCAAGTTTCCTGCCTCTGTAAGTTATTTATAAGGTTTCCTCTGCCTGGAATGTCCACTTACTTTCTATTAATCTTAAATCAAATCTCAGGCACTCCACAGAATTCTCTTGATTCACACAGCTAGGAACAACTTTTTTGCCACCTTAATGTTCACAGAATGAAGCTTAAAAGCATCTGCCTACGAATATTATGAGGTCTAGACAGTGAAATTGTAGAATCATTGGCCAACATATGTGTGTTTGTAGGTCAGACCACTTTAAAAAGGATGAGAGGTAGCCGGGCTCGGTGGCTCAGCCTGTAATCCCGCGCCTTTGGGAGGCTGAGGTGAGTGGATGCCTGAGCCCGCTGGTGAGACCTCATCTCTACAATAAATCAAAAAAATCAGCTGGGCGTGGTGGCGCATGCCTGTAATTCCGGCTACTCGGAAGACTGAGGCGGAAGGATCGCTGGAGCCCAGTAGGCCGGGGCTGCGGTGGCCGGGAGCGGCCACTGCACTCCAGTCTGGGCGACAGAGTGAGACTCCAACTCAAAAAAAAAAAAAAAAAAAAAAGCATGAGAGGGGGCCAGTACAATTCTCTACCCAAGGAAGACTCTAGGAAATAAAGATTGGTGAGCCTTTTCTCACATCTGGAAGTTTGGTCTAATCCCTAACAAAAATAAGTATTATTAAATTTTTAAGCACAAAAAATATTTTAAAGGGGGAACATGTTTTTAAAAGGAAAAAAAAATGACTAGATAATCCACTGAGTTTTTTTTTTAAAGGATGGATAAGCAGAAAAGTGATGTGGGACTCTAAGAATATGACTATTAGCCTTCCATAGCAAAGGAACGTTCACTTCCTCTCACTCAATCCCCCACATTCTATAACAATTACACAATGTTTCTCGTAATTCTCTAAATAAGCCATGCCCTTTCATAGTACCACACTTGTACATCCTTTTCTTGGTTCTTTGGACCAAATTAAAAATTACTTCTTTCTTGAAATTTCCTCCCAAAGTAGAGAAGTAAATGCACTTCCTTCTTTAGTTTCCTGGCATGTTGGTCCTAATATCTCAATTATGATAACCTTCACAATGATGTCCTAATTATTTTTTAACAACATGCTTCTATTTATGAATGAATCCCTGGAATGTAGCAACTAAGATATTTTTCATCTTTTTTATCACTATAATTACATAAAGTGCCTAACACATAGTTCAATAAATATATGATAAATAAATGAATAATGCAAATATGGTAGGTACTACTAACTCTAAGTTTCAAAAGAAAATGAGGCTCAGAATTTAAATTACTTGCTCTGATTCAGTCAACTTATCAGTAGGAGAGCTGAGATTCAAACCCAAGTCTTCATATTCCAAAGTTAGGGCTCATTCCCCAAATAGACTGACTCACATGAACTTGTTCACCATGTCTTTGAATACTCCAATCAGGCAACACTCTTGGAGATTTAACTAGCTTGACTTAAAAAAAAAAAACAGACATTGTTATAGACAGAAAGAATTGTTATAGGTTTTATATGCAATTATCTACATAAGAACAATTACATTCATGTATGTAGCACATTCACAACAGATTACAATATTCAGGTAAAGCAAAAAATATGAATACAATACTTAACTTTGAGGAGTTAGTCCACAAATCTGTCCTCCATGTGCCTTTCAGACAGGTAATTGGACTCAGTGGATCTGGGTCTGAACCAGTATTTGATTCAACTACACTTCAGTTTGATGAAAAGAATGCGGCATGTCGCTTAGTGTTTATGGTACTAAGAGGATATGAAATGATTAATGCAGCTACTAACTGTACCAATTTATTATTTTAGTCAGACAAAAGAACTATGTGACTGGGTTTCAAAACAAATTGATTATTTCAGGTTACTTGAGATTGTTTTAAGTGCTTGTAAGCAGAGTAACAGTAGTCAGATCTCACGTCCTTGCTGTAAACTGATTAGCCATGTATCCCATTTCACGATAGATTCCAGCTGTGTCTACAGGCATGGCTATTGAGCAATTCCAAGAAACATGTCCACCAACCAGCACTAGCCTGTTAAATGGCAGAGCTATTGGCAGAAAGAAGAAAAACTGGTTATTCTGCTTGTACTGGTATTGAAATAAAACATTCTAGGTTTGACAAAAGATAGAAGGAAACATTTCTAAGGAACAATTTGGCCCCATTCATAAAGATGTGAACTGCTTGATTATTGGATTTTTAAATTTACCATATCATATGACATTGACTGTTTTGAGAATGAGAGTTCGGACTATGTAGATCATTGATGTGATGCATTGTAGCCTCGTGTGTTCTTGCCTTATGCTGTCCTTAAGCATTCTTTTTCTGTACTAATTTTAAAGAAACATTATGCAATTTTGCTGCCCATTTATGCAGAACTGTTGAAGTGTAATGTCATTTTGGTCTAAATTAGATCGCATAAATTCAGAAACCCTAACTTGAGATCATTCAATTTCCCAGATTACTAGATTTACATATTAATAACTCCAAGGGTATTTTTCTTTTCACCAGCTCTAATTACAACCAGAATTTATGGCTTGAGATCTTTTAAATCCAAATGCAATGGCCAAGTGCTTAAAGCCTGGAACCTTGCCACACTGTCACAGAGACCCTCGGCAAACACAAATCTAGAAGGTTGGGACTTTGATTTCATTCTCTTTTCCCCCTTGGGATGGCTCTCACCACATTATTTAACATATACACATACACTTGCTACAAGTCCCAATGCCAAATGATGACTGCAAGAGAGTATTTATGGCCCATTGATTCTAAATGTGTTCACTTTTCTAGTCACATTCATCCTTATCATGATATGTACATAAAAGTGAAATAAATCAGAATTTTTCTCCTTAGATTCACTTGCCAATTTCCATAGTATCTATAAATTGAACAAGGACAAAAAAGCGCTCTGAGCTATGAGTTTTGTGTGTCCTTCCTTCTCTGAAATACCAGGATCTTGTGAAGAGAGAAGAAATTAGAGAAGATTTTTGATTCACTCAATCATGCTTATTCCCTTGACAGTCAGAAAAGGCAAGCATTGTTTGGTGGCGTATTTCTCTACTCAATAAAGAGAGTTTTTATTTCCATGTACATACTTCATGTTCAATTAAAGAGCCATTTCAAAGCCTGTAGTAGTCTGGGTTTTCATTCAAAACTCTCTTATCCTTATTTAACACAAAACAAATGGAACATGTTTCCCATTGAAAATCCCTTTTCAAAGAAGACCTCGGCAATGCATAGTTTACTTAGACAATGTTTAATTTGAAACCAGGGAACGAATTCTCCAGCTAGAATACAGCTGAGCTGATGGACAGAGTCAAAAACTAAGGGGGCTGAAGTGAAAATTGTATTCTTCAAAAATGTCTCTATATTACATTAAATTCTATATGCAACTTAAAATTACTGCCTTGTGCAAGGCAAAAAAGTTATAGCAAGAAATGTTCAGATGTAAAATCAGCTCCTACATCTTTATCTTATCAAGAAAAGTTCAGACAAGTTCACAAACATAATAAAAAGTAGTAAGTGTAACTTTATAGTAAAGTTTAAAGTATGGTAGTGTGATACTTCCTACTTTATTTTTTTTGCTGATGATTGTTCAGGCTATTCTTGGTTATTTGTGTTTCCATATGAATTCTTGTATTGTTTTTTCTAGATCTGAGAAGAATGTTTCTGGTAATTTAATGGGTATTGCATCAAAAGCTTGGTATTGGTACAAGAACAGGCATATAGAATGGAATATAATTGAGATTCCAGAAGCAAAACCTCAATTTCTCAATCAACTCATCTTTGACAAAGCCTCCACAACCTACCACTAGGGAAAGGACAATCTATTCAGTAAATGGTGCTGGGAAAACTGACTGACTACATGCAGAAGACTCAGACAAGACCCCTATCTGTCCCAATACACAAAAATTAACTCTAAATGGATCAGAGACCTAAATGTAAAACCTCAAACCATAAAAACTTTAGAATATGCTGGACACACCCTTATGGAAGTTGGAACTGGCATCCAATTCCTGAGCAAAAACTGAAATGCTCGTGCCATAAGAGATAAGATAGACAAGTGGGACCTCATTAAACTGACAAGCTTCTGCAAAGCCAAAGAAGCCACCAAGAGAGCAGGGAGACAGCCCACAGACTGGGAAAAAGTATTTGCCACCTCCATGTCTGACAAAGCCCTAACATCTAGGATCTACAAGGAACTCAAACATGCTGAAAAGAAAAAACAAACAACCCCATTACAAAGTGGGCAAAAGACATGAATAGACACTTCTCAAAAGAAGACATATGAGCGGCCAACAAATACATGAAGAAATGTTCAACCTCACTAGTCATCAAGGAAATGCAAATTAAAACTATACTGAGATACCACCTAACTCCAGTCAGAATGGTCATTATCAATAACTCAAAAAATAACAGATGCTGGAGAGGATGTGATGAAAAGGGAACACTTCTACACTGTTGGTGGGAGTGTAAACTAGTGCAGTCTCTGTGGAAATCAGTGTGGCCATTCCTAAAAGCTCTAAAAATTGACCTTCTATATGACCCTGCAATCCCCCTGCTGGGAATATACACTGAAGAACTCAAATCACTCTATAAAAAAGATACCTGCACATGTATGTTTATCACAGCATTGTTCACAATAGGAAGATCATGGAACCAACCATGCTGTCCATCAAAAGAGGACCGGATTAAAAAAATGTGGTACATATACACAATGGAATATTATGCAGCCATAAAAAAGAACAAAATCATGAATTTCATGGCATCCTGGATGGAATTAGAGTTTATAATACTGAGTGATCTCTCACAGAAACAAAGATCTGAGTATCACATGTTCTCACTCATAAGTGGACCTTGAACAACTATCATAATACTATAAAAAAAGAATTGACAGTGGCGGGAAACTATGGGAGGGGGGCAGGGAGGGGAAGGGAGGTGGGATTAACAGTAGTCAATACCTGTCTGGGGACTAGGGGGCACACCTCATCAACAAGGGTACCTGCACAATGCATATTTGTATACCTAACCCTTAACTGTACCCCACAATTTTAAAATAAAAAATATGTATTAAAAAATAAATAAATAAAAGGTAGTAAGTGGTTGCAGTTGGAGAAATTACAAACAAGTTCTGTGAAGTTCAAAGTCAGAGGGAAATCACATTTATATGAACAAATAATAAAGGACTTTGTGGAATATATTCATGTGTGATGGACTTAAGAGAGTAATTCTGATTTGTTGAGGAAGGACGTGATTTTATAGGTAATGGGAAATAAAAATAATACATAGCCAAGGAATGATGGCATGGTACAAATATAAGAAACATTACATAGTTTGGATGCTCTGGGAACTTGCCACACAAAGAAAACCAAAGAGAGATACTATTACAGCATTTTGAGTGGTCATATTGGAGACAGCTTGAAAGATATGAGGTCATAACTGGAGACTTCAACACCCCACTCACAACCCTAGACAGATCACCAAGACAAAAAAATCAGCAATGAGATCCGAAACCTCAATGTCACTCTTGACCAAATGGACTTAATTGATACCTACAGAACACTCCATCCAAAGACCACAGAATATACATTCAACTTATCACCGCATGGGACATACTCTAAGATCGACCACATACTTCACCATAAATTAAGTATAAACAAAAAAGAACCAAAATTTTACCATGTACCTTCTTGGACCACAGTGGAATAAAAATAAACATCAACACCAACAAGATTTCTATAAAGCCCACAAAGACACGAACACTAAATAGCATGATGCTAAACAACTCCTGGATCAATGATGAAATCAAAACAGAGATTAAAAGGTACCTAGAAAAAAATGAAAATGAAGAAACATCTTACCAAAATCTCTGGAATGCCATGAAAGCTGTAGTAAGAGGGGAATTTATATCCCTACAAATGCACATGAAGAAAATGGAAGGATCACAAATTAATAGCCTAACAAGCCACTAAGGAAGCTGGAAAAGTAAGACCACTAAAACCCTAATTTCAGCAGAAGAATACATATCACCAAAATAAAAGCCCAAATCCAGGACATATAAGACAAAAAGATAATACAAAAAAATCAATGAAACAAAAAGCTGGTTCTTCGAAAGGATAAACAAAATCAATGGTCCACTAGCTAGACTGACCAAGAAAAAGAAAGAAAAAAACCCAAATAAAACAATCAGAAACACCAAAGATGAAGTCACATCTGATCCGGAAGAAATACAAAAGATTATTAGAGACTACTACATACACTTTTATGGAAACAAACTTGAAAAGCTTAAGGAAATGGAGGACTTTCTGACATCACATAACCTGCCTAGGTTGAAACAAGAAGAAATTGAGACCCTAAATAGACCAATAACAATCAAGGACATTGACTACGTAATAAGAAAACTACCTACAAAAAAAAGCCCTGGTCCAGATAGCTTTCTAGCAGGATTCTACAAGACATTTAAGGAGGAGCTGATACCAATCCTACTGAAGGTATTCCAGGCAATTGAAAAAGATGGAACT
The DNA here is from genome assembly GCF_000164805.1 of Carlito syrichta. Classification (NCBI taxonomy): domain Eukaryota; kingdom Metazoa; phylum Chordata; class Mammalia; order Primates; family Tarsiidae; genus Carlito; species Carlito syrichta. The sequence goes on from NW_007251214.1 coordinate 35,122, forward strand.
CTCCCCAAATCATTTTATGAAGCTAACATCACATTGATACCCAAACCAGGTAAAGACCCAACAAAGAAAGAGAACTACAGAACAATATCTTTGATGAACATAGATGCTAAAATTCTCAACGAGATTCTAGCAAACTGGATTCAACAACACATTTCAAAAATCATCCATCATGAGCAAGCAGGCTTCATACCGAGGATGCAAGCCTGGTTCAACATTCGTAAAACCATAAATGTAATTAAATATATTAACAGATGTCAAAACAAGAACCACATTATTATATCATTAGATGCAGAAAAAGCTTTTGATAAAATCCAGCACCCCTTCTTGATAAAAACTCTCGAACATCTAGGCATACAGGGAACATACCTTAAGTAGTAAAAGCCATCTATGAGAAACCCACAACCAGCATACTCCTAAACAGACAAAATTGCAACCATTTCCCCTGAAAACTGGAACAAGACAAGGATGTCCACTCTCACCCCTCCTGTTCATATAGTATTGGAAGTCCTGGCTAGAGCAATGAGAAGAGTAGGTGATCAGGGGTATCCAAACAGGAAAAAAGGAAGTCAAGTTATCTCTCTTTGCAGATGACATGATTGTGTACCTTGAAAACCCAAGAGAATCTGTCAAAAACCTCCTTACACTGATAAAGGACTTTGGCAAAGTCTCAGGATATAAAATAATTGTACAAAAGATAATCGCATTTCTTTACACCAATAATAAACAAACAGAAACCCAAATAAAAACCACAATTCCATTCACAATAGCCACAAAAAAAATGAAACATCTTGACATCTTCCTAACCAGAGACGTGAAAGACCTTTACAATGAAAACTACAAAACACCGCTCAAAGAAATCAAAGACGACACAAACAAGTGGAAAAATATCCCATGCTCATGGATTGGAAGAATCAACATTGTGAAGATGTCCATTCTACCTAAGGCAATCTACAGATTTAATGCAATACCCATCAAATTACCAGCAACATTCTTCTCAGACCTAGAAAAAATAATACAGGAATTCATATGGAAATACAAATGACCAAGAATAGCCAGAACAATCCTCAGCAAAAAAAAAAGCAAAGCAGGCAGTATCACATTACCAGATTTCAAACTTTACTATAAAGCTACAATAAGCAAAACAGCTTGGTATTGGTACAAAAACTGGCATATAGACCAATGGAATAGAATTGAGATTCCAGAAGCAAAACCTCAATTTCTCAACCAACTCATCTTGGACAAAACCTCCACCACCTACCACTGGGAAGAGGAAAACCTATTCAGTAAATGGTGCTGGGAAAACTGGCTGACCACATGCAGAAGACTCAAACAAGACCCCTATCTGTCTCC
>NW_007251214.1:36661-64346 GCF_000164805.1 Carlito syrichta
GACATACCTTTATGGAAATTGGAACTGGCATCCAATTCCTGAACAAAATCCGAAACCCACAGACCATAAGAGATAAGTTAGACAAGTGGGACCTCATTAAATTGACAAGCTTCTGCAAAGCCAAAGAAACCATCAAGAGAGCAGGGAGACAGCCTACAGACTGGGAAAAAGTATTTGCCAACTCCAGGTCCGACAAAGGCTTAATATCTTAGATCTACAAGGAACTCAAACGTGCTGAGAGGAAAAAAACAAACAACCCCATTATAAAGTGGCAAAAGATATGAACAGACACTTCTCAAAGGAAGACATCCGAGCAGCCAACAGACACATGAAGAAAAGTTCAACATCACTAATCATCAAGGAGATGCAAATCAAAACCACACTGAGAACCATCTGACTGGACCATTATCAATAACAAAAAATAACAGTTGCTAGAGAGGGTGTGGGGAAAAGGGAGCACTCCTACACTGTCGGTGTGGGTGTAAACTAGTGCAACCTCTGTGGAAATCAGGGTAGCTGTTCCTAAAAGCTCTAAAAATTGACCTTCCATATGACCCTGCAATCCCCCTCCTGGGAATATACCCTGAAGAACTCAAATCACTATAAAAAAGATACCTGCACACGTATGTTTATCGCAGCATCGTTCACAATAGGAAGATCATGGAACCAACCGTGCTGTCCATCGAAAGAGGACCGGATTAAAAAAATGTGGTACATATACACAATGGAATATTATGCAGCCATAAAAAAGAACAAAATTATGAATTTTGCAGTGACCTGGATGGAGCTAGAGTCTATAATACTGAGTGATCTCTCACAGAAACAAAGATCTGAGTATCACATGTTCTCACTCATATAGTGAACCTTGAACATCTACCATAATACTTAAAAAAAAAAAAAGGACTGACAGTGGTGGGAAACTATGGGGCAGTAGGGAGGGGAATGGAGGTGGGACTAATGGTAGTCAATATCTGTCTGTCAATGGGGAGACACCCCTTATTAACAAGGGTGCCTGAATGATGCACATTTGTATACCTAACCCTTAACTGTACTCCACAATTTTATAATAAAATATATGTTTAAAAAAAAAAGAAAGCTCGGAGGGATTTTTTTGGTTTTGTTTTTTTACTATTTTTATTAGTCTTGAAGAAGTCTTCGGTGGGGAGTTGATTCTGTTTGTGTTGCTGTTAAACAAAGGCAAAAGATTTAGAACTAAACCATTGTTTGAAGCTCTAGTCTTTGGAAGGACTCATTAATGTTAGATGCCTACACGACAAGACAGATTTGTGGAGTGAGATATGTGGTTTATTAGAATTTGTTGTAGTAAAATAGGCAGCCTAAAATCTGGGTTCTAAATTCATTTTATTTCCTCTTCCATTTGACAATAATAATAATAACAACAACTATATACTGAAAACTACTATGTGACAAGTACTTTTCTTATTTCATTTCATTCTTACAACTGCTCTATGAGGTGAATACTTATATTATTATTATACTGATATCATTATTTTATAGATGGAGTAACTAACACCCCAAATCTATGTAAAATACCTAAGAAGCCAGGTCAAACAGTCTAGATTCCATGTGCTTAGTCACTACTTTTTCCTGCCTGCCATTCAGTCACCAGATCATTCTTCAACCCCGTTGATAGTCACTCAAGCATATTTGTCCAGAGTCTTAGAAGGGCCTTACCCAACCAATTACTCCTGATACTACCACCTCTGATTTTGGAGAAGTCTGTGGGGTATGTAAATAGTCCTCCATGTCTTCACATCTGATACTACCTGAGACATGATGGGTACAGCATGGGCTCTGGGTACAAGTTACAAGGTGCAAAAGTTGATCCTACCACATACTTCATGTGTTCTTTATTTCTACATAATCACAGTGACTTTCCAAGATACTCATAGAAAGTCAGAGGCAAAGCATCTAAAAATAGGAATCTTTTTCAGTCCTCTAGTCAGGAGACCATAAATCATTTGCAGAATAGAAAGTAAAGTTCAGTCTTAATTACAGAGGAGAAGAAACACAATTTTCTTTTAAATCTCACTCTGGCACCATGGAAAATTTTCATCTATTCTATTTAAAAATGACAGACCTACTCTTTTTTGTTGCTGCTCAGGTTTGTGATAACTAGGTAAGAAGATACAGTGATGTCAACCAGGTAAAGAAATGGAGGGGGTAGATGGACTGAAGGCTAGTCCAGTAGCTGAAACCTCACGGGATCCTATTTTAGATGGCCATTAAATTCTCTGCCTGCAATAGCATTTGTAAGTTGCAATTTTGTTCAGGTTGCAGTTAAGAGGAAAAAGGAATATCAATATTTTTATCTATGTATATCTTTCAAAAGTTTCTCAGGAGGTTGCCCTCAAAACCTTAAAATTCTCTATATCAGGTAACACGCGAAAGGTTGACCATATGCATCTCTTTTTGCTCGGATTTGCCTTAGCCCTGCCCTTCTTCTGCTCTGTGTTGCAGGAAAACATATTTTCCAGGCTCCCTTGCCCTGCAGCATGTAGGTAGACATGGCCAACGGGAGGCAATGATGGAAGATGGGTGAACAGGCCAAAGAGTGGGGCCAGGGTATGTCTCCCCTTCTCTCTCTGCCTTCAGTGCCATCTTTGACATCCATGGAGTCTCCTCCATGATTCTAGTTCCCAGCAGACAGCTCCTCACTCTGAGGCTCCACTTGCATTGCACAGAATCAGCTTTGGGGCTCTGGTCACACCGCACGCTCAGTGGTTCTCTAGTCCTATGTGTATGGTGTTTCCTGCTGTTGTTAACCTCACCATCTCCTGTTGGTCTCCTCGGCTTTTATATCACCTGTGTAGACAGTGTCCAGTATCAAGTTCCTTCTGATATTTGAAATGCTCACATTGAATATTTCCTACCTGGTCTCTGACTAATACACTATATAACCCTCTTTAATCCAAACGCTGGGTCAGGGTTTTTCTTGCCACAAATGTTAAGCAGGTACTTTGCTTTCTAATATTCCATATGCTTTATTCTGCATCTATATCTCATTTCAGTGCTTCCTTTCAGGGCACCAGTGGTTTCACTATGTCACCAGATTTTACAGTATCACTAAAGACTCATCCTTCTCTTTTCTTTTCTAATCTGTGACTTCTCAGAGTACCCACTGGCAAGTAATTAGAAAGTTAACCCACTATCTTAATATCTGACAATATCTTATTAGAGAATCCTTCCCAGGATTGTTTGCTTAAAATCACCTTTCCCCCTGATCTTAGTCTATGTTTGCTGCTGAAGAAGAACATATATGACTGGGTAATTTATAATAAACAGAAATGTATTAACTCACAGTTCTGGAGGCTGAGAAGTTCAAGATCAAGGAGCTGAACCTGACAAGGACCTTCTTGCTGTGTTACCCCCTGGCAGAAGGCAGAAGGATAAGAGAGAGTCAAAAAGGGTTGAGCTCTTCCTCCCTTTTTTTGAGACAAGAGTTCACTTTGTTGCCCAGGTTTGTCTCAAATTCCTGGCCTCAAGTGATCCTCCTGGTATAGCCTCCTAAGTGTTGGGATTACAAGCATAAGCCACCACACCTGGCTTGAGTTTCCCCTTTAATAATGACGGGAATCCTGAGGCACCTTCATGGCCTAATCACCTCTTGATACTGTTAAGGTATTAATGCCCCTTGATAGTGTTAAGGTAAAGGTTTCCCCTCTTAATATTGCTGCAATGGTAATTAAATATCGACACAAGTTTGAGTTTTGGAGGGGACGAACATTCAAACCATATATGATTGGGTAATTTATAATAAACAGAAATGTATTAACTCCATAGCATTTTTGCTGTCTTAATTACCCTTACTCAAAATGCTACAGTGTACTCTCATCGTTGTTCTTATAAACAATCAGTTGTCACCAATACTTGGCTTGAATCACCTGTGTAAACAGTGGTCTCTGTATTCCTCTCTCCTTTCAACCTCACTGCCCCCTCCGGCTCACTTCACCTTCACCTGTGATGATCTCTTGGACTTGTTTGTCTACCTCTAAGTTGTCCCAACTTTCATCAAGCCCATGTAAAAGTTTAATCAACCTTAACATCATTTTCACAGTTAGTTCTTGATTACAAGCTTTATTTTCCTTATACTATATATATATAAGACTGTTCAAATTTAGCTTGGCATTTAAGATCTCCACTGTACATCCCCAGTGCTGGTTCTCACTACTTCCTAACATGTAAACTTCTCCTCTGGTTATCTGAATATCATGAGTTAGACTATTTATGACTTATTTCCCTGAAAGGTGATCCCCAAGGCAGAGATGATAGTATGAGTAATGACATTGGTTTTTGAGTCCTCACACCTTCACTCACGGTGAAGTTCTAAAGGTAGTTGTTGTGTTCCGCAGATTTTAGCATTTAGTCCTGGCCTGTGTTGAATCTTTCAGGTTTCTGAGATAGTTAGTCGGAAGAAGGAGGCAAGCATATAGGGAACTGAATTTGAATTAGAAGAATCCGTGGCAAATATAATAATACTATCTAATTCCCTACTCAAATATTGATGCTCTATATGGCCCCTACATTCTGGATATGCACTAGGCTCCTAGAGGATTTTTGGACTAGGAGATGCACAGCCTGTAGCATACTAGATCCCTTGGGAAAAACCTCTCTGGTCTGTACAGATCCCTTGAGCTATTTCATAAAGAAGCAGAGTCGTAGAGGTGGGCTCAGGCTCATCCGGTAGGCTGAAGCTTGACTGACCTTGCTCAGAGAGTGCCCTGTGGTCAGGCAGCTGCCATGACATTTAGAACCATTGAAATCTTGGGCTTGAGTCCCTCCTATATCCATAAGAACTTGTTGAAGGGCGAGTAAGCCAGCTGTTGATATTTATGAGACCTCTATAAAACGATCAAGAAAGAAAATATGAACTTGAGCAGTTTAATATTGCCCATAAATATTCTGCTAATTTATCTCAGCTAATGAGAGCTTCCAAAATAGTTCCTAAATCTTTTGCTGAGCATCTGCGCTAAATGTGAATAGTACAAAATAAACTCGGGCTTTGCTAATTTATTACTGTGAGTTTAAATGTACAACACAAATCTTCTATTTAAAATAAGTTGCTAAAATCACAGAACATAACTACTTATATGAAGAAATATTATAATGTTTTCTTTATTATGGTCTTTTAGGGTATAATTCAATATCCTAAGGAATAGTTTAGAGAATCTTTTAAATTAAAAGAAAATCACAGATATCCTTATGGATAAGTGCAACTGATGGCACCTAAAGTTGGCATAGCTCATTTAGATTCTCCTCAGGTGAAGTTATTTCTTGGCATTCATCATATTCTCTCTCTTTTAGCTTGGATGGGTCTGCTCCTTTATTTCTCAACACTAAGCTAGGAGAAAAGTCTAGAGTAGTGAAGGGGTATATGTATCCAGCAGTTGGATCCTTTATTTTGTTTATAAGCTCAAAACTGAAAGATTAGAGACGTCTATGGCTCTTCTAGATGATTTTACAATATACCACCCAAATCATCGGTTCCTGTACTGCCTCCCTTAAGTCATTCACCCCTGTATATTTGGAGGACATGAAGAATAAAGTGACAAAAGTAGCCAATGTGATGGCCCTGACTCTTTCACTAGAGGAGACTCTGCAAAACCCCCAAGTTCTCCCAATAAACACAAATAGTCAATCTTCACTGTTAAGTTACATGCCATAGATAGTTCTTGAGAAAAAGATTATAGTCATAGAAGAATATGAATCCATTGATTATTATGGGATTATTTTTATAAATGTAGCTATGAAAGAATAATAAGTTTTGCAGCATATATTAATAGTTTTATAATTTATTTTCTGATATTTGTCCCAAGGAAATAATGAAACAGTCACATGACCACCTACCAATGAGACCTTTTTTCATCTTTTTTAACACTGAAAACATAGAAATGTGAAGTAATTGACAAAATATAGTTATCCTATAAATAGGATATTGAAGATTAAAATATCTTGGAAATACAGCTATTGACAAGAAGAGTTTTACTATATATTGCTGTGGAAAGTAGGTTACAAAGCAATATGGACTTAAAAAACATTTACAGTCATATGCATGTAGATTTAAGTACTGCACAATGGGGTACCAGTGAATTTAGACTTTTTATATAATGGAGAAGTGATATTTAAAATTCACTAGCAATTTTTAAAAAATCTTAATGATGAAGTCATTTCACTTTTGAATGTTCTGGAAGGAACCACTTTTGGAACCACTGGGTAACAGCTAATGTTAACTGAGCACCTACTCTGTGCTGGGAACAATGTTAAATGTGTATTCATATATTTAATCCTCAACTCCATATGAGAAAAGTATGATTATATACATACATATATATATGTAAAAGTATGATTATATACATATATATATATATCTGTGTGTGGTGAAAACTGAGAGTTCTAGCTCTGGGCTGACTCTGGGAGAAGTGTGTCCACCACTGAAGCTGACACCTGGGGAAGGCTCCTTCTTTCTTGTACTCCGAAAACTTGCTAAGGGGAGTGGGGACAATGAGGAAAATGGGATATGCTGTAGGTAGCCCAACCTTAGCATGAAGATGATGTACACCAGAGGAGTCACCTGGATTTAGTCAGAAACCTCAGAATTCTTCACCATACCATATAAAACACTACAGGGCAAGGAAAGACCAGGTTCATATAACCACAGGCATGCGGGGGAAGGGACTTGGGTGTGTCCTAATTTTAATATTGAAGAAAACATGATTTCACTCTGATGTCACAGACTAGGCAGTCTTAAAGACATCTGGTTTATGCATATATTTGTGTTTGTGACTTAGGCAGTTGGGACAAGAGGCATCTATAAAAACTCATGTGAAAGAATAAATGCCAATGCATTATGCATAATTGTTGCATGAGTGGGATTCTTATTATTTTAAATGTTCTTCTTTTGTCTATATTTTCTTATATCAAGTATTGGGTTGAAACCAACTTTATGTTAGAAAAATAATCTTAACTGAAATTTCAGTTAATGCTGATCTTACAGATATTTAAATTTTCCCCATGATATTCAATAAAGTATGCACTCTGTAACTGAGGCCTTATTGAAAATGAACACATTTTTCTTTGTTCTTTGACAGGTTTCACGATTGCAATGATCTTTTATTTTTCAGCTTAGAATATCTTTATTCAATAAATATGGCAGAGAAAACTTATAGAATTTTCTATAAAAGAAATATGTTTAGAAATGAGACATAAAATGGTGTTCGGGTTATTAAAGTTTATTATTTGAAGCTTGTATTGTTCCCCCAAACTAGTGACAGAATAGAAAGTTTAAATCAGATTTGTGAGACAGTGCTATTAAATGCTGGGCTGTAAAATGACCTGTAACTTTGTGAAGATATTAAGTTGTTGGCAAACAACCAAGTTTCTATGCAGACAAAGCAATGAATGTGAATGAGAGATCTTCTATTCACGATACAATTTAGTGATGAGGCCTTATTTCTTGCATTCTCAGAGGGGATTCTACAATGTGAGGGGATTCTAACAATCATTTATCAACTGTAAATACTGGGAATTTCTGTTGTTTCTAAACTTTCCTCTGCAATATCTTCTAGGGAAAGGAAACACTTTCTTGTACCCCATGACTGCACTCTTTTAATTCCTCATTAACCATGTAGCCATCACGACTCGATGTGTCCAACAATATCACTGCATTGGAGTCTGGTTAGTGGAAACCATCTGGATTAATGATATGCTCAGAATGACCATGCTGAAAGGGTCCTCAAAGGAAATTTTGGAATTAAGAGATTTTAAAACCAAAGGGACTTGAAAGACCGACTAACCCACAATCATTTTACAACTGAAGAGACAACCAGAGGCCTAGGAAAATCAAGGGTTTCAAAGCTAATGATAAGCAATGCAAGACTAGAATGTAGACCTTTTATTTTCTGCACTAGTACATCTTTTTAAAATCTTCACATTTTACAATCACTAAAAAAACTCACCTAGTTTCAATTTACTTTGGATTCAAAGGTATTAAGAACCACTCATCATCCCCTAAGATTTCACTATTCAACTTTTTCAAAACACAATTCCTGGTGTATATTTTCACCCATTGATTCATTCAATAATTTGGGGTTATTCTCATGCTCCAGGCATTATTTTACTTGTGGGGTTAAGCAATGTATTACTCAGATTTCTCTTGAAAAACAGAACAAACATGATGTGATACACACACACACACACACACACACACACACACACACACACACACATACACACACGATGCCAAAAAAAGTATACACATTTTAAGAAAGAAAAAAACTGTATTAAAATTGTAATACTCAATATATACCGATAATAAAAGATGAATATGTTATGTTTGATTTCTGCATTTACAAGAGGTATTCAGAGTGGTTGCCATCAGTGTTCAGACACTTCTGATAAAGGTGAACTGACAGTAATATATAAATAACATTTCTTAAAATCTGCATACATTTTTGGCACCTCCAGTATATATATGCATGTATACATATATGAGGGGAGACCCCCAGAAACCAGAATTTTTTATTGAAAATTGTGTATTTATTCTTACATGTTTAAATTTCAGTTACCTTCTAGTACTCTCCATTTGATGAAATACGCCTATTGAGATTTTTTTCCACTGCTCAAAACGGTCTTTGAACTCATCAGTTTTGATGCCCTTTAGTGCTTCTGCCATATTTTGTTCCAACTCTTCCACATCAGCAAAACATTTCTTTTTTGAGGACTTTTTTCATGTAGGGAAACCAAAAAAGGTCACTTGTGAGATCAAGAGAATAGGGAGCGTGGAGAACAGGGGTCTGTTTTTGATTTATAATGAACACTCAGTGTGGTGTGGGTAGGTGTGCTTGTAAATCACCCATCTTGAAATGGGCAAATGTATTGAAATAGTCTCCAAAAACAGGTTCACTGAAACTGAACACAGCCCCTCACAACAATGCTAGCTGGTACACTGATGCCACTGAGTTCCTAGAACACTCACCTAGTGGGGGAAGCCTGTGCTAAAGGGGCCTGGCCTCCAAAAAATTATTCCGCTTTTTGTTGTTTTTTTTTGTCTTTCTTCATATATACACAGATTTTATGTATAAGTTTCTGTGTATGTGCGTGCGTGTGTGTGTGTGTGTGTGTATCTATAGAGTGTGTGTGTGTGTGTGTGTGTGTGTGTGTGTGTGTGTGTGTATAAAGAGAGAGAGACAGAGACATTTTTTTTTTAATCAGCTCACATAATTGTGGAGGCTTTGTGAGTCCAGAATCTGATGGGATAGATCAATAGGTTGAAAACACAGGGAAGAGGCAGTCTGCTGGAAGAATTCCTTTTTCTTGAGGAGTTTAGTCTTTGTCTCTTAAAACCTTCAACTGATTGGATGAGGCCCACCCATGCTTAGCCGCTGTACTCTAAATCCACTGATTTAACTGTTAATCTTGTCCCAAAACACCTTTACAAAAATATTCAGAATAATGTTTTACCAAATATCTGAACATCAGGACCCATTCAAGGTATCACATAAAATTAACCATCATGAGCAAGGTCACCAATTAGATCAGGAGACGTCTTTAAATTATAGTGAGATTTGACTTCAACCGCAAGAACAAGCTCCTGGTTCCTTGATCACTGATGATGCCTGACTGAATGAATAGTTGGTAGGCTACTTATCCTGAGTTCACTAACACCTAAGAGGATGAATTAGTCACGTTCATGTATACAAGAGTCGTAAAGAGTAGTAAATAGGCCAGGCATGTGGTTTGCTCCTGTAATCCCAGCACTTTGGGAGGCTCAGGAGGGAAGAGTGCTTGATGCCAGGAGTTGGAGACCAGCCTGGACAACATAGCAAGACTCTATCTCTAAAATTTTTTTTAAATTAGTCTGGGGTGATCGTGCATGCCTGTAGTCACAAATACTCTGAAGGATGAGACAGGAGGATCACTTGAGCCCAGGAGCTCAATGCTGCAGTGAATCTGGATTGCATCACAGCACTCCAGCCTGGACAACAGAGTGAAATCCTGTCTCAAAAGGAAAAAAATAAAAATAAAAAGAACTGTAAATATTCTTCAATGTGTCTTGCCACAAACTCCAGGAAAATCCAGAAATCATGGAAATTACTGTGAGGTGGCAGCACCCATTCTCAGCAACAGGGGGAGAAAATAATCCAACAAACCTTGAAGAAAACACTTTCCCAATGGCAGACAAAGCACTTTAGTGACACTTTATTCCCCAGACAGAGCTAATCTTTGTATGGAAATTGGACACCCACAATACCTGGGCACATGACTGTTTAGTGTTTTCCAAAAGGCCTGTAAGTTTTAAACAAAGAACCAGTAATACCGACGACCTTGACTTAAAAAGTAGGGAGAGGGAGAGGAGGCCAAAGATAATGTTCTCCTTTCAGTAGCCTTGGTGTGTTTGACCTATAGGAAGCCATGGCCATTATTCCAGACCATTTGAGGCTAGAAAACAGCCACACTTCAGATGGCGGACCACTACTGGGGAAAGGATGAAAAATACGTTCATTTCTTTTCTTCTCCCTCCAACCTCATAAAATCCAGGCTTCTAGCCTCAAATCCAAATCCTACATCACACCAGGTCAGTTTATCTAAGTTTTTTCCAGAGGGGTATCTGTGTGCCAAAAAGGAATCATTCATTTCTATAAACTACTTTTAGCCTATTGCAGTGAAAATTTTACTTTAATTCACTTTAATACCCAAACAATAAATAAATTCTTCTTTAAAGCATAAACTTCACAAAATATAATATCACAAGTCCTGTGATATTATATTTCAAGATGTTTCCAGACTTTGGGAACTGCTCATTGAACACAGATCAGTATTTGTTTTCATGCCCTGTTAAGAATAATATTTCTCCCTGGATTTGAGTAGCCCTGCAGGTCATCCTATTCTATAGACTTCCTCCAGCAACATCACACACTGTCATTACTCCCACTAAATTATTTTGACTGTTTTCAATTTTATCCGGATAGAGATAGCTTAAGTGTCATTTGATCACTTTGAGCATTAGCAGTGTAATAAACTGATAATTAGTTCTTCAAAATGACTTGTTGAAATAGCTCATCTTTCTTGATGATCTGTATTCATTCATGAATAAAGAGACACTTTAGGATAACTAGCTGTTTTTAATGCAAAAGATGTCAAGATGATAGCTCAGTAACAAACTGAATCTGCAGAAAGCATTAAAACTCAGGAAGCATTCCTAAATTAGTTTAAAAATTTGAATGTCTCAAATACCAGTGGGTGATTCTCAGAAAAATATGTATTTCAAGTTTTTTTTTTTTTTTGCTTTTCAAAGCAAAAAGTAGTTGACAAAATAAATTCGTTTTGATGCCTTTCTATCTTAATCAGAGCAAGTTCATAGACTGATTCTAATACACTCAATATTTTTGACATAATTCATTTTCATTGGCATAAACATGCACTTCAAAATTTTCCTTTTTTTCTTGGGTATTATAGTACATGTCCTCAAAAATATTCTAATATTTTTATCACATTATTCCTGGAAATCTAATCAGGATCATCTTGAATTAGTATTTCTTTTTTAAATGTAAATGAAGAAGATAATGGGCTTCTAAGGGTATTTACACTTTGTTCATATATATCCATTAGTAGAAGAAACCCATTAACACCAGAGTCTTCCTTTAGAAGTTTCTGAAGTATTCAGTTACTGACAAAAATATCAATTATTATAATGTAGGCTCAGTGGCTAAGCTAGATTGCAATAAGCATTTTAAAGGGTTCCCCCTATTTAAATAATAATGTGTTTAAACACAAAGAAGTGTTTGGCTATATAGGGAAAGTTGCATCCATTTAAAACTAATTTTTAGATTTTTAGATCCTAATTTCATAGAGTGATTGCAATAATTTTTAAGTATCCTTTTCTTTAAAACTTGTAAATTTCTTGTACAATTACGTTTCTTTTAATTTGAGATGTATATAAATTGTGCTAGGCTCAAACTATTTATATTAAGTTAAATGAGAAAGAGCCTGAGATAAAGCTAGAAATTCTTTGTGCAAGATTTGGTAATAATATCACTGAAATGACTGTGTAACAAGAGCTAAAGCAGTTTCCTCTGGACCTCAGGTGGTAATGAAGAATCATCCCAGAAATTAAAATACCATGTGGTATTATCATGCTCTCATCTATTTCCAGACAAGCCCACATAGTTAAGCAGTCCTTCAAAAAGCATTTGTTAAGTGTACTTACATAAGTTTAAGATTCTCATCTTAAAAGACACACACACACACCTTCCATAACCTGACAGCCCTCTTCAAATACAGTCATTTATGGCCAGATTTAGAATTGTCTGTATCTTAACAAATTTACCTCTTATTTTCCCCTCATCTCACTGCATCTGGATTCTGTTCCACATTTTAATCAGAATAATTTTCACCATTTTTTCCAAGTTCTTTGTTTCATAAACCAAGAAAACACTTTAGTGCATGTTTGATTTGATTTTTCAGCTTTTGTAATTACTGACCACTTCTTTTTGCTAAAACATTTGACTTCCACGACAACATGCTTTATTAGATTATTCCATCCATCCCATTATCACTTATCAATATCTTTCTATGTCTCGTGTCTGTATTTCAAATGCTGAAGTACTCCAGAGTTTTTCCTTCCTCATATTATACTGTTAGTCATAGTCTTTTATCACGTTGATCACTTCCAAGTTAACATCTCTTAGAATAGATATCCTCTGCTCTCCAAATACATGTATCCAATTGCTCACTATGAAATTCCAATTAAAACCTCATAGGCACCTCAAACTAAACATTTTCCAAATATCATCTTCCTGTAAATGCATCTACTCCTCCCTTTATATTGCCTCTTTATATTGCCTGTTTCAAGGCAATGTACTAGCATGAGCTCAAATCATGGATGTCATCTTTTTGTTTTCCACTCCATCAGCCCCCTAACACATTTAGTCTTTCTCTGGTCCACTATTAAAATTGCACTCTCTTAATACTCCTTCTATTCTGGGCTTTCTTTTGATCCATAATATTTTCCACCATTTAATATACCAAATATTTTACTTATTTATCTTATCTTTCGTCTATTTTCTCTTTCAGGAATATAAGTTCCATGCACTCAGGTATTTTTTCTTAGTTCACAGCTGAAACACTATCTGCACATAGTCAGCACTCTACAAATAGGAAGTTCTTGTTAATTCTATCTTTAGGTTTGCTTTTATTGACTATTTTATCACTTGATTATCAGATATTTATCCTTTCTCTTTGAGTGTGTTGTATTTGTTATTGTTGTTGCTAAGCATTATCAACATATTGTAGAGGTACTGCATTGTGCTGCCTTCAAAGAGGGTTGAGTCTTGGTATGACAGGCAGGTAAATTACTAAAAATTTATCTTATCTTGTTGAGGATCAGTTTTAAGTTTGGTAGGGTAGTCTATTCTAGTTTTGTTTTTACTCCTAAAACATGGCACTTACTCCTACAGTGTAACCTTTCTGGGACCTAATCAAGTGCCTAGGAGTTTCATTGGGGTCCCTCAACTCTGGCTGGGCTTATACTCTGACACTTTCTTTACACTGGAAGGTCTGCTGAGCTTTCAGCATTCCAGAAGAGACTCTCTAGACTCTCTTTCAAACCCACTGGAATCTCATCCTGTGATTCCACAGTCCAGCAATTGACCAAAAAATTTCCACTTAGATTTGCTTTTTGCTTGCTTTCTCTGCAACTTCCCCATTTTTTATGCTCTTGCCCCAAATCTCAGCCAACTTAGCAGCTATAGCTCTGATCTCCACAATCATCATTTGGCAAAACTCATGCTTTCTACTAGAGTTCTTTCTCCCTACAGTATGACTTGAAAAATGCTGTTTGAAAGAAACACTGTGTGAATCTGTAGCTTCCCTCCTGTATGTCCCATTTCCCAGGGATTGTAGCCCAGCATTGAGCTGCATTCAGTACCTACAAATGCCATTTTACTACTCCATAATGACCAGAATCAGAAATCCCACACATGTGTCTGAATGAATCAGTCATCAAATCCTGTTGATTCTATCTTCTTCATTCTTGAATCCATCTTCTTTTCTCTTACCCTACTGCCTCTACTTTAATTTATTCCCCCATTCCCTGGGCCTAGCTTATTTTTACAGCCCTCTGACTGATCACCTTATCTCCACTTCTGTTCTACTCCAAACCATTTGCCACACTCTAGGCAGTGTTTCTTGCTTGTTTGCTTTTAAATGTTAATACAGCAAGTCTCCTACATATGAACCTTCAAGTTATGAACTTTAACAATGCATACATGCAGTTTTCACATATTATTTATCTCCACCAGGTATCAGTATATACTGTTAAATGTATACAGTACTATACAGAAGGACCCCCAAAACAATGGAATTATCTTTTGGAGGATGGGCCCCTTGTAGTACAGGCTTCCACCCATCAGCATTAGTGAACCACCTAGCATAGTTGTGCATCATAATTTGCAGAAGAAACATTGAGTTGTGGCAAACAAGTGACTGGTTCTTGCACCATGATAACTCACCTGCTCACACTACACTGAGTGTTCAGCAGTTTTTGACCCCAAAACAACATGACTCCTGTGCCCCACCTTCCCTATTCATTTGCTCTCACCCCAAGTAACTTTTTTCTGTTTCCCTGAATTTAAAAAGTTCTCAAAGGGAAACATTTGCCAGTGTGGAAGAGGTGAAACAGAAAACTAAAAGCAGAAGCAGTAAAAGGCATCAAAATTGATGAACCCAAAAACTGTTTTGAGCAGTGGAAAAAGCATCCCAGTAGACATATTACATCAAATGGAGAGTATTACATCAAATGGAGAGTATTTTGAAGGTGACTTAAGTTTAAATATGCAGGAAAAAATGCACAATTTTTTATAAATAAATTCCCCCCTTATATGACCAATTGTGTTAGTTGAGTACCAAGGCTAATTTTGTTGGACTTAAACAAACTGGACTGACAAATGTGCTCTCAGAATGGAACTCATTCATATGTTGGAGATTTCCTGTATTTTATGTTACCCTTCTTAGAAAAACCATCCAATGGTTCTTCATGGTTCCCAGGATGAAACCCAAACTCCTTGTGTACCTCTAAAGTCTCATCTCTCCTTGCTGCTCTTTCTTTCCCTTTCCGCCCAACACATAGTAGAAGTCAGTTCCTGGACATGTGTATTTCTCTGTCACCTCCAGGCCCTCACATGTGCTGTTTACTGCCTGAAACAATCCTATGTTCTGACTAGCCCTAGTTACCCACTGAGATGCCATGTCTTCTGGGGAATCTGCATCAATTTCCCGGGGTGTGTCAGGTCTCCACTTGTGCTCATCTTGCACTCTACACTTTCTCTCATCATCATCTGTGTCACACGGTTTTATAATTATCTATTTACTTTTCAGTACTCCCATTAGACCATAAGCTTCTTGGGGCAAGCCCCATGTGTTATTCATTGTTTTATTCCTATTTGCTAGATTACTGAATAAATATTTCTTGAATTAATGCATATTAATGTTAGCAACTTGCCTGACAAGAATATCTTCCTTCTCAGTTACATGTCCCCATTTTGTGCAGTAAATAAACACATAAATATGCCAACCTCCAAGAATGAAAAAAATAGTAGAAGCCAAGGGACACATACTAGGAGTATGACTCTAAAATGATACAGTACAGAATGAAAAACCTTGAAGATCTATGTCAAGTATCTGAATATATTAAAACCTTACTATTTGGGTTTTGTGTTATATGTACATAGTAAACACAATTTTAATAAATTATTCTTGAAGGTTTCAATGCAACTGCTCAAGTATCTACAATTTTGCTGATTCCTAGTATCTTAAGATCATTGCATGTTAGAAAGAAGAGTACAGAACTAGCTCATCCTCTTTATTTCATAGATGCAGAGTTGAGTTTGAAGGAAATAAAATGTCTTATTCAAGTTCCCACAGTTGGTTGAATGGTAGCACTATCTCATACCAAGCCTCCTGGACTCCTTCAATTTTCTTCAAAATTTTTATGTTCTGTATAAAAGAACATTTATGTATAAATGTAGACCATCAACAACATTTACTAAAGCCCTAGTATGTGTCAAGGGAAACAAGTCACCCCACATTCATTTCTTACTTTAGCATGCAATTAGGCTATGAATAAAAATAACCACAAACAGATTAGAGGAACTGAAGACTGGGTGGAGTCAGAAGGAAGGGCCTCCTATGAGGTGTTGAGAACTAGGGTAATATGACCACCTTGCTATCGATGTAGAGGCCACTTATAATATGATATAAAATGAATATTTAATCCTGAACTTCCTAACAAGTGGCTTTCCTTGGGAGAGAGTTTCTTACTTGGTTTCTATTGGACCTTAATGAGTAACACATGTGCAGTCAAACATAACTCCCTATTTTCTGAACATAGTCAACAAGTGTTTTCTGGTGGCCTTAAATATTTTCTGGAATTTGGTGGGGTATATTAAAAATAAATAAGTAAATGTAGTTTTGTTTTTAATAAATAAGTGACTGAAATAAAATACGTGTGTGGACACAATCTGGGAGTAATGTCAGTGACATTTCTTATTGTGATTCAGAGCTCTAGCTGCTAAAAAAATTATCTACTGGAAATGTCTCATATTATGGAGTTAATATTATTTTTGAAGTTTTGGCTAATATAGTGAATCCTCATATAGTACATGCCACTTTCTGGTCATGCTATAGATAGTGGAGGTGAATGTATTTATAACTATTCTTTTTTTTTTTTTTTTCTCCCAGCATACCTATAAGCAGCATTGAATTAATCTACACTTTCTAAACAAGGACATTTAGGTATTTGAGGTCCACACTTCTCTATCTACCATCACAAAACTATTTGGCACCAGTCTTGGGAATAGAAGAATCTTAGATTGGGCTCATAGAATCAACAAGGTTCTAAAGAAAGCTAGTCATTAGATATTAACAGGACTACAAGCATGGAGCTCTGCCCAATGGACAGCAGCATTTTTTTTTTTTTTTTTTTTTGAGTTGGAGTCTCACTCTGTCACCCAGACTGGAGTGCAGTGGCCGCTCCCAGTCATTGCGCCTCAACCTGCTGGGCTCCGGCGATTCTTCCGCCTCAGGCTTCCGAGTAGCTGGAATTACAGGCACACGCTACCTTGCCCGGCTGATTTTTTTTTTTATTTACTGTAGAGATGAGGTCTCGCCAAGTTGCCCAGGCGGGTCTCGGTGGGTCTCGAACCCGCGGGCTCAGGCAATCCATTTACCTCAGCCTCCCAAAGCGCGGGATTACAGGCTGAGCCACCGAACCCGGCTGACAGCAGCATTTATTGAGTGTTTTTGATGTGCAGGCACTATGCTACACACTATATACGTTTTGACTCAATCTATCATACTCATTTTATAGATGAGAAAACTGAGACACAGATAATTTAGTAGTTTTCCTGAGCTCACAAGTGAATAGTAAGGCGAACTTAAAGCCAGGAAGTCTGGCTCCAGAATCTCACTCTTACCCTGGTCTAACTTTCCACATACCCCAGTTTTCTATTTTATGTCACAAACGTTGACTTAATGAATGACCACGTTCTTCCCCAATCCTAATTTGACCTATTCCTTCTTCACCAAGAGCCAAAAGTCAGTTGAAAAATTTTACTTTTATTAAAATGAGTTCACTTGGGGTAGCAAGGACTCTACAACTCAGTGCTAGCAATTAAGCAAGTAGAGATCTCACAGGAAATGTTTATTTGTCCCAAGAGAGCCATTACAGCTTTCCCAGCTTAAGAAAGTAATACAGTATATGCTTTTGAGGGTTCAACATAACCCTTATGTCAGCTGCCTCAGCTGGTATTCACCAGAGAATTCCATGTATCTAAGGCCTTGTGCTCATGTTTTAAAATGTACTAATGGATATTAACATTATTCTAATGCCAAAAATCAAATTCCAAGGACTTATCCCAGACACATGGCTTTCATCAGCTCCACAAACCTCAAGAGAGATTTTATCAGCCACTGATCAAAGGCAGCAGCAGGAGCTGACACAAGCACAAGACAGGACGTGTGTCGTATCCTCCACTCAAGCATACCCTAGAGCAGGGCGTCTCCAGGAATCGAGACAGAACATCAGCACTTGCTTGTGGCATGCAAATGAATGGAGTTCTCTTTAAAGGCAAAACCTTGAATAGATCAAGTTGAAAATATGATTCTGATTTAACACGATGATGCCCTTACCTGGGTGTGTATTGCCATAAGAGGTGCCTTACCCATAGCAGGGTCATGTCCACTTGCTTCCAAACATGAATGGAGTGAAGCACAAAAGTTATGTGACTTTTCAAGTGTGCTCAGCTCTGCACAGATGAAACTGCTTTATTTGGAATTGTGGCGAAAGAAGAGGGAAAGGCATCTGCAAACCATGAAGCTTATTAAACAAATTTGTTTCCCAAGTCAAGTACTTGAGGTACTCTCAGTCCTAATTAATGTCTCCTACTAATGCAGCCTCATACCTAGCATTCACTCTTCTAATCCAAGCCATATGTTCCCTCCATTTTAATGATATAAATGGAAATTATTGGTGTTTTTTCACTGAATATTTGATACTAAAAAAATTTTTTTTTCCAGGCTGATGCTTTATGTTGAAATCAATGGGTGAGAAAATTCTGCTCTGAAAACATGTTCTCACTTTTTTTTGTAGTCCCTAAGCAGAAGAGACACTGTGGTGTGTGTGTGTGTGTGTGTGTGTGTGTGTGTGTGTGTGTGTGTGTGTGTTTTATGCTGCATTAAGAATCTGGCCTCTATTATATCTAAACTACTTAAGGGGTAGAACTTTTCAAATTTAAAAAAGGTAAATTGAAAAGGAGACAGTTAAGTCCAATATACAGTTGAAGTATAATCATCACCACTTGCCAAGGCAAAAGAGGTTTATGGTTTACAGTGGGATTCAGTAAATCCCTTGCTTTTTTCAAAAGCCAATAGCTTACATCAAATCCCTTTATCTTCTTTAAATACTGCTATCTGTTTTAAGAAGTACTTTTTAAATGTATGTTACTATAGTGAAGATGAGATATATAGACGTACAAGATTTCAGGCTGGAAGAGACCCTGGTGATCACCAGTTGGGTGGTCCACAACCCTCGCTGTGTGTCCCAAACACCTGATGAGCTTGAGGACAGGTTCTTCCCAGAGAGTTTATAATTCAGTTGCTCTTAGGTGGATCTGATAGAGCCAGATATGCTGTTTTTCCAAAGCACTCCTGGTTATTCTAATGTGTGGCCAAGTTTGAGAAGCACAGAACTCATCCATCTATCCCTTTTGGGCCAGTGTGATTATGGACTGATGTGTTCAGTGTCCACAGTCAGTTGTTTGTGGCCAAAGGGAGACTATGAACTCAAGCTCAAAATCTCCACACTCGTGCATTTTTTCTATAGTTTCCTGTAAACTCTTTAATCCATGCCTTTTAAAAATTAAAATCAATTTGGTAAAAGAAATGTCTTTAAAAACAAAAGAAACCCTAAAACTACTCTTCTATTATCTATTTTTCAAGGACTTGTCCCTGACTTTTATTTTTTTGTCATTGCAATCACTCCAAAATGTCAGCTATGAATTAATCAGTGTCATTAAGTAACTCCAGAATTAAAATAATAATATTAGTAAATCATTCCAGAATCCTCAAAAAGTATTAATTTTAACAATGCAAAACACAGAGAAAAGACTCCTATTGACTCTTGTGTTAAAATAATAACAATAGCAGTCAAATGAGCACTCTGGGCCAACCACCATATTCCCAGTGTTTGACCTAGACTATCTCACTGTATCCTTGCAAAAATTTTATAAGGTCTTATATTATTATCTCAGTTTTAAAGATAAGAAAACTGAGGCACCAAAATTTAAGTAATTCCCTAAGTAAATTGCCCAAATTTAAGTAATTTTGCACAACTAGAAGCTGGTAGTCAATTTAGTCTTTTTAAAAATATATATAAAGTTGAATCTTAAAACCACAACATAAAACTGTCCTTCAAAATTGGCTTTTTACTCTTAATCTTGATAAACTAATAATTATAAAGCATTTCACAAAGGACATTTTACTCCTGTATTTTCTGATCTCATTTAAGTATTACAAAATGTATTATCATCACCATTTTGTTGAAGAGATACCAAGGCTTGGGGAATACCCAATGTCCTCACAGGTAGTAGGTGGCCAAACTCAGATCTGGATTTTAGTTGTGACTCTGTAGGCAGTACAGCACTCAGGCCACCACACGGCTTTACATATGAAGATTGTCTTTGTGGCTCTGATGAGTATTTCTTATGGTCAATCCCACTAGGAAAATAGTATAAAACTGACTACAAATAGCCAAAAAAACAAATGCCGTGCTGTTCAGATTAAACTGTTGATTGTACTGAAATTCATGGGAACACTAAGAAACAAAATAAATTGTGGCAAATCTCCCCAAAGATTGTGTCGTGCATCTTTTATTTTTATTCACATAATCTGTGTTTACTGAGCTGTGGTAAAGGATGCATGGGCTATTTTTATTCGGAGAAAGGCTATAACACCAGCCAGGCAGAAGGACCCATCCATGACCAGAATGCAATGGCCTTCATTATCTTCCAACTCACTCCTAAATGACTCACTGAGAGCTGCCAGATGGTGTTTTCTCTCACCCTTTGCCTTGCATTTATTTAATTATTTTAACATAGTTTTTGTTCTGCTGCCATGATGTCTAATAGGCAGATATATTTAGGGGTTGGTTTCTTCTTCTAATATTGACCAGTGAGTTGGGAAGATTTCTCAGCCTCTAAATTCTGGACCAAGGAGGGGTATAGAATAAGGATGACAAAATCATTATCATTAATAATAACACTTAAGGGGCACATACAATATGCCAGATACCAAGCCAATAAATTTGCATGCATTCCTCATTTAATCATCCAGCAACTCACAAATGAGGAGACTGTAGTGTAGAGCGGTTAGGAAACCTACTCTGGCCTAAATAGCTGGTGAGAGAGGTAGAAGGAAAGACTTGGAACTAAGCCCCTAATCTTAATCTTTATGTAATACACATGTGGTAGAAGTTACATGCTCTAATACTTTGGGGAAAATTAGCAAATATAATGAAATGACAAAGTTAATATTCAACCATTTGCAGAGTGATCAGGTAGGTGACTAAGAAATCATGCAAATGAAGACTTTGGGTTGATGTGGAGATGCACTGCCCTCATCCCCTGCAGGAAGTGCTGTCAGCAGGCAGCCTCCAGGGGTGGGCTCCTTCAGGATCCATTTTAGTTGCAAAGGCACTTTGTCCACAGCCTCACCCTACCTGGAGCAGCCTGCATACTGTGATTGAGCCAAACATGGGCACAAAGGCTCAATCATCTTGGCTCAAGGGACCTCACAGGCAATGTTGTCTCGAGAGATGACCTCTGGATTGGTCAAGGCTTTGCCAGGTCTGCTTCACATTTTGATATCTTTCTCTATTCAGTCTTGCTATCAACCTTTCTCTTCCACAGGTATTAATTCCTGTTAAACCTCTTCCATCCCTGAGTCTGAGAACCAGACGTGTAACAATACTTCAAAGACTTTGAAAAAGAAAAAAAAGTATTTTTTTTATTGCTAGATTTGGAATTTTTTTAATCTCACAAATCCAGGCATGTAAATGTACCAAATAATAATATTTTTGATAATAGTCTCAAGACATGAGGCCACCCAAATTGGGGTGGGAGGGGTGTAAGGATGTGAAGGTAGTAGGAGGCAGGTACCCATTTAATTCATCTTCAGTCTGAACTGATCAGGTAATTCAAAACCATATCTGGTTTTGGCATAAGGGCAGGACAACGGTCAACAGGCCCATGAAATCCCCCAAGTGGAGGACTATATAAGCCACCATGTCCTCCTTGGTCTACAGTTTTCCTGGTTGGTGGTCCCATATTATTATTCTAGGCAATCTGATATGTACCTATGACATCAGTTCTATGTCAGAAAATCTATATAAAATTACTTCCAGGATATTTTCAAATCTAAAGGAGTTCTTTCAATATGTTTCAACAGTCAAGCTCTATGTTATGGATGGAATCAATATTCTAAGTATGATGAGAATATGATATAGAATTATCATATCATATAGACTTGTCAGGATCAGTCTCTCTTTCTAGCCGCCCTTTCAACCCTCAGGTACCCTCCCCTACGTTATGCTTGTCCTAAGTACCACTCCATTGTCTGTCACTGTCAATTTTGTTTTATTAAAGAGGTAATGAAATTAAGTCATTCCAAGAGAATTTGCATTTTTTTTAAAAGGGACACTTGGAACCCAAGAAAACTTTCTAGACTCCAGAGAACAAAGCAATCATAGTGGAATTACAAGGTATATGGCTCATATTTGGGGACAAAAGACTTTCTGGCACTGCAGCTAGCCTTGTAGAGGAAACGTGTGGTCAAGGGGGGAGAGAGAGAAGCAGAAGGTATGCCTTCTCCCTCTTTCAAGATCCACCGCACCAGAGAATGATAAGTTGCTGTATCTCCCAGTGTTTGATAGCAGTTTCTTATGGGAAAATATGGCCTTTTTTTCTTATCAATGGAAACTACTTAGGTTTTTTTCATAATTTTAATCCTGTAAGAACAGTATCTTTATTTAACAGAGAGAAGTAGAGACAGAAGTAGAGACAGGCAGAAAACAAGTAGGCAAGCTTAATCTTGATTATCTCAGAAAATTTGTAGATGTAGGATTCTGGTGAATTGGATAATTCATTCATAATATAAATATGTCAGTTGCACAGGTAGTAGCTAATACTAGAAACATGATAAAGATTCAGTAACAAATATCAAAAAGAGAGAAGAGAATAAAAATATTTAGCTGTAATCTTACAACAAATCACTCATTTCAATTACACATCTTTGTAAACCTAGTCACAAATTATGGAAAAGTCAAAAAACTTGAGCAAATAAAAAGAAATACATATTTGGAACTGCCAAGAAGTTTCTTTTAAACAAAAAATTTTCATAAATTACTTCTAGATTATTCCAATTTTCTTTCAGTTGGTAGTGAATATCTGTCTGGGGATGGGGAGACACCACTTATCAACAAGGGTGCCGGAACAATGCATATTTGTAAACCTAACCCTTAACTGTACCCCACAATTTTAAAATAAAAAATTTTAAAAAACAAACAAAAAATGCTGAACTCATTTTAGTTTCCTTTTCACTCTTCTGTCAACTTGTTTTCATTGAAATTAAGCTAGAAAGCAACGATTCAAGCAACTCCTAGATAACATGGGTTACTTAAAGATGTATGTTTTAACAAAATAATTGTATGTTGCTTGACTAATGGTGATACTTTTGTTCAAAGAAAATGTCCACAAAATCCTGTTTGGGATGTCAGTGCTTCCGTTAAAAACAGAAGTTGTAAAGGGGCTTTCTGTAGCACCATGTGGGAATCTCCTAAGAATCAGGAATGACATCTGTGCTTGGGTCCTGTCCCTACCCCCGCCCCGGGAGGCCTGAGCTCTCCATTCATGCTGCCTCTGTTCCTGAGACTGATCGTGAGGAAGGGCGACAGTAGCTTTCACCGCTCTTGTCACCACAGGGCACTGACCACCCTTTGGCTTTAATAATAGTGGAACACATTCTGCAGTTTCTCACTTGCTCTGTGCTGGGTTGCAGATAAAGTGGCAAGGTTCAAATTTCCAAACCCAAATCTATTTAGTAAAAAAAAAAGTAGGAAAGTCATGCAAACAGATAAAGACTTAATACCTCCAACGGAGAAGATTATCAGCAACACCATTTTTATATACCCTATATGTATCATTTAACATTTTTCTTTCTCAAGGTTTTTGAATTCATCAGGAAAATTATATATAGTTAGGTATTTGTATTTATAGCTATGTTTATGTATTACTTTGGTTTTACTTAGATTGTGTGAGGTCCCCCAAACTTGCACTACTCCTAATAACTGAAAGTTTTTAAAGTGAGAGCTGATCTCAATGTAAAAGATAAAATTATAGCTATCTTAACTTATTCCTCAAAGACTTTACTTTAAAAATCAAGTTAAGTGTGGTTAAAGATTAAATCATAATGATTAAAATAATAATAAAACATCTATGGGGTCTGTTATTTGTTGTGTTATAGACCCTCAACCATGCATACTGCTTGAGCTAACACAAAACAACCAAGCAAAACATTCTGAGTTCCTACTCTGCCCTCAATTGTAGTAGTTCTCCATTGACAGTAGAATAATCTGCAGGGAAGATTACCCCTTTAATTGTGTGCATGGTTAATGACTCAGGGTAACTGCTTTTCTAGTAAGCTGTGTTTAGCATCTCTCAGCTTCAGTTTTCCCAAGTGTAAGATGGAGATAGCATCTTGTTGGAAACAGTAAACAAGACACTATATGTAAGGTGCTAGACCCAGAGCTTGGTATTTACAACTGGTTGTAGTAGTTAGTAATAGTGGTTGCAATAGCAATTTATTCATGTGTATGCACGAAGGGGGACTCCAAAACACCTGAATATATTTATGTAAAATTGTGTATTTATTCTTACATTTTTAAACTTCAATCACCTTCATCGCTGTGAGATGCAATACACCTCCGGAGATGCTTTTTCCACTGCTCAAAAGAGGTTTTTAACTCATCAACTTTGGTGACTTCTAGTGCTTTAGCCGTGTTTTGTTTCACCTCTTCCAAATCGACAAAATGTTTCCCTTTGGGGATTTTTTTCATCCAGGGAAACAAAAAAAAAAAAGTTGCAGGGATGAAATCAGTTGATTAGAGACTGTGGGGCATGGGGTGATGCCGTTTTTTTGTCAAAAAGTACTGAACACTCAGTGCAGTATGGGCAAGAGTGCTGGTAAATCATCCATCATGAAATGGACAAATCTGCTGAAAGAATCTCCAGAAAAAAAAAAAATGCACTGAAGCCATCCATAAGCAGCCTCTCACAACAACAATAGCTGGTACACCGATGCCCGGTACACTGATGCCAGTGGGCTCCTAGAACACTTGCCTATGGGGGTAAGCCTGTACTACAAGGGGCCCACCCTCTGAAAAATAATTCTGCTTTCCTTTTGGCTTCTTCCTTATCTGTATTAGTTGTAGTTATTGCATGAAAAAGCCAGTGAGGAAAAAACATGCTACAATAACCATAGCTTCCCTAGTGTCCCTGGATCAGTCAATAAGGCAGGCAGCTGGACTATGTAGCCTCTTCCCCTGGTGAAATATAGTATATCCATGTGTGGGAAAAGAAGAACACATCTAAGAGGGAGGACTACTCTCTGTCCACACCCCAGGCCACACAGGCATAAGCAGAGGATATAATCCTTTCATAATTTCAGTATTCAAAGTATACACCTATACCTCACTTTTTCTGTCATTGGAAATGTCTGGCAGGACAAATAAGGGTTTGATTTCTTAAATATTTGGTTCAAGATGTGATCCACTTACAATGTACCAGGCACTAGACATTAAATTTGAATAGTGTCTCTGTTTTTCCTTGAGGAGCAGATATCTAATGGAAGAAAAGGAACATTATATATAAACAGTAAGGGACTGGGGGAAAAGGACAGAAATCTAAGACCTAAGAGGAAAATGTTGAGCAGCAAGAAATGGCCCAAAAATCCAGAGGATCTTGGGGTGTGTAGATCAAAGTTAAACACAAATGTTTCTACCATCACCTGTTTCCACTCATGTTCATAAAAACCCTGATCATTTCTTAAACTTTGTTTTTAAAGCATCCTTCAGGAGGGAAAGAATGTGGCATGTTGGTTTAATGGTTATATGGTGTATCATTATGCCATAATCTTAACTGAGTTACTATGCTGGCCACAGGAAAGAAAAGATTTCTTTCCTTGCCCATCACTAGGTTCATGACTGAGGTACCTATAGCAGAAGACAGATTAATAAGAGAAAAGCATATGTATTTAACATAGGTTTATGTGACACAGAAGGCTTCATAAGGAAATTAAGACCCAAAGAAACAGGTAAACAAATGTATTTGTATGCTTAGTTTGATGAAGAGGTGGATAGTCAAGGAGCAGTTTGGACCAAAGGAGTGTGATCTAATAATAATAAATTCGGGGAGAACTTAACAAGGCCTGTTTGTTCCAATTCTCCTCTGTGTCCCCGTGTTTTCAGTGATAGGAATGTTCCTTTTCTCTGTGTAAAGGGAAGGCACCTCTCAAATGAGGGTTTCATGACTGCTTCAGAAAAGGAGGGGAGAAGGTCAGAGAGTAACCTACTAGGTCATATGACCTGCTTCAAGTGAGAAGGATGAGGGGAAGTTGAGAGTGACCTTTCTGCTTCTGCTGTTTTCTCAAATGCCGGAGTGCTGACATATTTTAGGGTAGTTCATCCTAAATCCCAACACCGCTATAATCAATTTTAATATTTGTAGAGAAGAAATTCAAGCTTTCTACTGAGACAGAGACATAATTTCTATGTATATACTAACACACATTTCCAAGCTTATTGAGTGTACAGTTCACCCTTGAACAATGCAGGGTTTAGGGGCTCTGACCCCTCCTACACAATCAAAAATCCATGTATAACTTTTGGCTTCCCCAAAATTTAACTACTACTAGCCAACTATGGACTAGAAGCCTTACCAATAACATAAAAAATCAATTAATACATACCTTGTATGGTTTTTTGTTCTATATACTATATTCTTACACTAACACAATCCAGGGAAAAATTTATTAAGAAAATTATAAGCAAGATAAAATGTATTTACTACTCATGATTTGGAAGTAGATCATCATAAAGGTCTTCATCCTCATCATCTTCGCATTGAGTAAGCTGAGGAGGAGGAGGAAGGGGAGGGGTAGTTTTGACAGATGTTGGAAGAGGAGGCAGGAGAAACAGGCACACTCAGTATAACTTCTATTGAAAAAAAAATCCATGAATAAATATACCTGTGCCATTCAAACCCATATTGATCAAGAGTCAGCTGTAATGAGAATTAATGCATATTGGTTGAGGCTCACCACAGTGGCTCACACCTGTAATTCCAGCATTTTAGGAAGCCAAGGAGGGAGGATTACTTGAGCCCAGGAGTTTAAGATTAGCATGGGCAACATAGTGAGATCTCATCTCTACAAAAAATTAAAAAATTAGCCAGGCATGGTGACTAGCGCCTGTAGTCCCACCTACTTGGGAGGTTGAGGCAGAAGGATCATGCAAGCCCAAGAATTTGAGGCTATGGTGGGCCATGATCATGCCACTGCATTCCAGCCTGGGTGACAGAGTGAGAGCCCAACTCAAAAAAAAAAAAAAATAGCATACAGGTTGGGAATTCCTTTTTTGAAATGCTTGGAACCAGAAGTGTTTTGGATTTTAGATGTTTTTGGATTTTGGAATATTTGCATATACATAATGACATATCTTGGGGATGAAACCCAACTCTAAACAAACAAATTAATTTATGTCTCATATACATCGTATAGCCTAAAGGTAATTATATACAGTATCTTAAATAATTTTTTATGTGAAACACAATTTTGATTGAACTTTGATTGTAATTCATCACATGAGGTCAGGTGTGTAATTTTCTCCACTTGTGGCATCATATCACTCAAAAAGTTTGAGATTTTTGGAGCATTTAGATTTTCAGATTAGGGATACTCAATCTGTATTACAAATGCAAAACACAGCTTTTTTTATTTTTTATTTTTATTTTTATAATCAATATTTTTTATTATGATATTGTGGGGTACAGTTAAGGGTTAG